>NW_027209156.1:0-32495 GCF_027789765.1 Dendropsophus ebraccatus
AAATATATATAAATACAGCTGGCGTACATTATATATACACAGGCCCAGCATACAATTAGCTTTCACCCACCACCTAGTTGCATTGATAACTTATTGTAAAGTAGTCAAAACTACCCTTAAGAAAACTTTCTCTTCTGAAGTCTTCCCTAATGCAGAACTGCCAATTGATACTCCGACAGAGGATCGCTTTTAGTAAAGTACATTAATTTATGTCTTGGAAACATTAAACTGCCGATTGCATTGTTTGACCACTTCACAAGTAAATCTATATCATTTTCTATATTTCACTAAGCACAACAGGAATATTAAACCATATTGTACTCTGACCAATCAAAACCTTCTCCTATGCAACTATCCTTCCTACCAAACCTTATCCGTATGTCACTATCTTACCTACCAAACCTTCTCCTATGTCACTATCCTTACCTACCAAACCTTCTCCTATGTCACTATCCTTACCTACCAACCCTCCTCCTATGTCACTATCCTTACCTACCAAACCTTTTCCTATGTCACTATCCTTACCTACCAAACCTTCTCCTATGTCACTATCCTTACCTACCAACCCTTCTCCTATGTCACTATACTTACCCACCAAACCTTCTCCTATATCACTATCCTTACCTACCAACCCTTCTCCAATGTCATTATCCTTACCTACCAAACCTTCTCCAATGTCACTATCCTTACCTACCAAACCTTCTCCTATGTCACTATCCTTACCTACCAAACCTTCTCCTATGGCACTATCCTTACCTACCAAACCTTCTCCTATGTCACTATCCTTACCTACCAAACCTTCTCCTATGTCACTATCCTTACCCACCAACCCTTCTCCTGTTACTATCCTTACCTACCAAACCTTCTCCTATGGCACTATCCTTACCTACCAAACCTTCTCCTATGTCACTATACTTACCCACCAAACCTTCTCCTATATCACTATCCTTACCCACCAACCCTTCTCCAATGTCACTATCCTTACCTACCAAACCTTCTCCTATGTCACTATCCTTACCTACCAAACCTTCTCCTATGTCACTATCCTTACCCACCAACCCTTCTCCTGTTACTATCCTTACCTACCAAACCTTCTCCTATGTCACTATCCTTACCTACCAAACCTTCTCCTATGTCACTATCCTTACCTACCAAACCTTCTCCTATGTCACTTACTTTACCTACCAAACCTTCTCCTATATCACTATCCTTACCTACCAAACCTTCTCCTATGTCACTATCCTTACCTACTAAACCTTCTCCTATGTAGCTATCTTTACCTACCAAACCTTCTCTAATGTCACTATCCTTAACTACCAAACCTTCTCCTATGTCACTATCCTTACCTACCACACATTCTCCTATGTCACTATCCTTACCCACCAACCCTTCTCCTATGTCACTATCCTTACCTACCAAACCTTCTCCTATGTCACTATTCTTACCTACCAAACCTTCTCCTATGTCACTATCCTTACCTACCAACCCTTCTCCTATGTCACTATCCTTACCTACCAAACCTTCTCCTATGTCACTATTCTTACCTACCAAACCTTCTCCTATATCACTATCCTTACCTACCAAACCTTTCCTATGTCACTATCCTTACCTACCAACCCTTCCCCTATGTCACTATCCTTACCTACCAAACCTTCTCCTATGTCACTATCCTTACCCACCAACCCTTCTCCTGTTACTATCCTTACCTACCAAACCTTCTCCTATGTCACTATCCTTACCTACCAAACCTTCTCCTATGTCACTATCCTTACCTACCAAACCTTCTCCTATATCACTATCCTTACCTACCAAACCTTCCCCTATGTCAATATCCTTACCTACTAAACCTTCTCCTATATCACTATCCTTACCTACCAACCCTTCTCCTATGTCACTATCCTTACCTACCAACCCTTCTCTAATGTCACTATCCTTACCTACCAAACCTTCTCCTATGTCACTATCCTTACCTACCAAACATTCTCCTATGTCACTATCCTTACCCACCAACCCTTCTCCTATGTCACTATCCTTACCTACCAAACCTTCTCCTTTGTCACTATCCTTACCTACCAGCCCTTCTCCTATGTCACTATCCTTACCCACCAAACCTTCTCCTATGTCACTATCCTTACCTACCAACCTTTCTACTATGTCACTATCCTTACCTACCAACCCTTCTTCTATGCCACTATCCTTACCTACCAAACCTTCTCCTATGTCACTATCCTTACCTACCAAACCTTCTCCTATGTCACTATCCTTACCTACCAACCCTCCTCCTATGTCACTATCCTTACCTACCAAACCTTCTCCTATATCACTATCCTTACCTACCAACCCTTCTCCTATATCACTATCCTTACCTACCAACCCTTCTCCTATATGACTATCCTTACCTACCAAACCTTCTCCTATGTCACTATCCTTACCTACCAACCCTTCTCCTATGTCACTATACTTACCCACCAAACCTTCTCCTATATCACTATCCTTACCTACCAACCCTTCTCCAATGTCATTATCCTTACCTACTAAACCTTCTCCAATGTCACTATCCTTACCTACCAACCCTTCTCCAATGTCACTATCCTTACCTACCAAACCTTCTCCTATGTCACTATCCTTACCTACCAAACCTTCTCCTATGTCACTATCCTTACCCACCAACCCTTCTCCTGTTACTATCCTTACCTACCAAACCTTCTCCTATGTCCTATCCTTACCTACCAGGACCTTCTCCTATATCACTATCCTTACCTACCAAACCTTCTCCTATGTCACTTACCTACCCAAAACCTTCTCCTATATCACTATCCTTACCTACCAAACCTTCTCCTATGTCACTATCCTACCTAATAAACCTTCTCCTATGTAGCTATCTTTACCTACCAAAACCTTCTCTAATGTCACTATCCTTAACTACCAAACCTTCTCCTATGTCACTATCCTTACCTACCAAACATTCTCCTATGTCACTATCCTTACCCACCAACCCTTCTCTATGTCACTATCCTTACCTACCAAACCTTCTCCTATGTCACTATTCTTTACCTACCAAACCTTCTCCTATCACTATTCTTACCTACCAACCCTTCTCCTATGTCACTATCCTTTACCCACCAACCCTTCTCCTATGTCACTATCCTTACCTACCAAACCTTCTCCTATGTCACTATTCTTACCTACCAAACCTTCTCCTATGTCACTATCCTTACCTACCAACCCTTCTCCTATGTCACTATCCTTACCTACCAAACCTTCTCCTATGTCACTATTCTTACCTACCAAACCTTCTCCTATATCACTATCATTACCTACCAAACCTTTTCCTATGTCACTATCCTTACCTACCAAACCTTCCCCTATGTCACTATCCTTACCTACCAAACCTTCCCCTATGTCACTATCCTTACCTACCAAACCTTCCCCTATGTCACTATCCTTACCTACCAAACCTTCTCCTATGTCACTATACTTACCGACCAAACCTTCTCCTATATCACTATCCTTACCTACCAACCCTTCTCCAATGTCATTATCCTTACCTACCAAACCTTCTCCAATGTCACTATCCTTACCTACCAAACCTTCTCCTATGTCAATATCCTTACCTACCAAACCTTCTCCTATGTCACTATCCTTACCCACCAACCCTTCTCCTGTTACTATCCTTACCTACCAAACCTTCTCCTATGTCACTATCCTTACCTACCAAACCTTCTCCTATGTCACTATCCTTACCCACCAACCCTTCTCCTGTTACTATCCTTACCTACCAAACCTTCTCCTATGTCACTATCCTTACCTACCAAACCTTCTCCTATATCACTATCCTTACCTACCAAACCTTCCCCTATGTCAATATCCTTACCTACTAAACCTTCTCCTATATCACTATCCTTACCTACCAACCCTTCTCCTATGTCACTATCCTTACCTACCAACCCTTCTCTAATGTCACTATCCTTACCTACCAAACCTTCTCCTATGTCACTATCCTTACCTACCAAACATTCTCCTATGTCACTATCCTTACCTACCAACCCTTCTCCTATGTCACTATCCTTACCAACCAAACCATCTCCTATGTCACTATCCTTACCTACCAACCCTTCTACTATGTCACTATCCTTACTACCAACCCTTCTTCTATGCCACTATCCTTACCTACCAAACCTTCTCCTATGTCACTATCCTTACCTACCAAACCTTCTCCTATGTCACTATCCTTACCTACCAACCCTCCTCCTATGTCACTATCCTTACCTACCAAACCTTCTCCTATATCACTATCCTTACCTACCAACCCTTCTCCTATATCACTATCCTTACCTACCAACCCTTCTCCTATATCACTATCCTTACCTACCAAACCTTCTCCTATGTCACCTATCCTTACCTACCCACCCTTCTCCTATGTCACTATACTTACCCACCAAACCTTCTCCTATATCACTATCCTTACCTACCAAACCTTCTCCAATGTCACTATCCTTACCTACCAAACCTTCTCCAATGTCACTATCCTTACCTACCAAACCTTCTCCTATGTCACTATCCTTACCTACCAAACCTTCTCCTATGTCACTATCCTTACCTACCAAACCTTCTCCTATGTCACTATCCTTACCCACCAACCCTTCTCCTGTTACTATCCTTACCTACCAACCCTTCTCCTATGTCACTATCCTTACCTACCAGACCTTCTCCTATGTCACTATCCTTACCTACCAAACCTTCTCCTATATCACTATCCTTACCTACCCAACCCTTCTCCTATGTCACTATCCTTACCTACCAAACCTTCCCCTATGTCACTTACCTACCAAAACCTTCTCCTATATCACTATCCTTACCTACTAAACCTTCTCTTATATCACTATCCTTACCTACCAACCCTTCTCCTATGTCACTATCCTTACCTACTAAACCTTCTCCTATGTCACTATCCTTACCTACCAAACCTTCTCCAATGTCACTATCCTTACCTACCAAACCTTCTACTATGTCACTATCCTTACCTACCAAATCTTCTCCTATGTCACTATCCTTACCTACCAAACATTCTCCTATGTCACTATCCTTAACCACCAACCCTTCTCCTATGTCACTATCCTTACCTACCAACCCTTCTCCTATGTCACTATCCTAACCTACTAAACCTTCTCCTATGTCACTATCCTTACCTACCAATCCTTCTCTAATGTCACTATTCTTACCTACCAAACCTTCTCCTATGTCACTATCCTTACCTATCAAACATTCTCTTATGTCACTATCCTTACCCACCAACCCTTCTCCTATGTCACTATCCTTACCTACCAAACCTTCTCCTATGTCACTATCCTTACCTACCAAACCTTCTCCTATGTCACTATCCTTACCTACCAAACATTCTCCAATGTCACTATCCTTACCTACCAAACCTTCTCCTATGTCACTATCCTTACCCACCAACCCTTCTCCTATGTCACTATCCTTACCTACCAAACCTTCTCCTTTGTCACTATCCTTACCTACCAACCCTTCTCCTATGTCACTATCCTTACCCACCAAACCTTCTCCTATGTCACTATCCTTACCTACCAACCTTTCTACTATGTCACTATCCTTACCTACCAAACCTTCTCCTATGTCACTATCCTTACCTACCAAACCTTCTCCTTTGTCACTATCCTTACCTACCAGCCCTTCTCCTATGTCACTATCCTTACCCACCAAACCTTCTCCTATGTCACTATCCTTACCTACCAACCCTTCTTCTATGCCACTATCCTTACCTACCAAACCTTCTCCTATGTCACTATCCTTACCTACCAAACCTTCTCCTATGTCACTATCCTTACCTACCAACCCTTCTCCTATGTCACTATCCTTACCTACCAAACCTTCCCCTATGTCACTATCCTTACCTACCAACCCTTCTCCTATGTCACTATACTTACCCACCAAACCTTCTCCTATGTCACTATCCTTACCTACCAACCCTTCTCCAATGTCATTATCCTTACCTACCAAACCTTCTCCAATGTCACTATCCTTACCTACCAACCCTTCTCCAATGTCACTATCCTTACCTACCAAACCTTCTCCAATGTCACTATCCTTACCTACCAAACCTTCTCCTATGTCACTATCCTTACCTACCAAACCTTCCCCTATGTCACTATCCTTACCTACAACCCTTCTCCTATGTCACTATACTTACCTACCAAACCTTCTCTAATGTCACTGTCCTTACCTACCAAACCTTCTCCTATGTCACTATCCTTACCTACCAACCCCTCTCCTATGTCACTATCCTTACCCACCAACCCTTCTCCTGTTACTATCCTTACCTACCAAACCTTCTCCTATGTCACTATCCTTACCTACCAGACCTTCTCCTATGTCACTATCCTTACCCACCAAACCTTCTCCTATGTCACTATCCTTACCTACCAAACCTTTCTACTATGTCACTATCCTTACCTACCAACCCTTCTTCTATGTCACTATCCTTACCTACCAAACCTTCTCCTATGTCACTTACCTACCAAACCTTCTCCTATGTCACTGTACTTACCTACCAAACCTTCTCCTATATCACTATCCTTACCTACCAAACCTTCTCCAATGTCACTATCCTTACCTACCAAACCTTCTCCTATATCACTATCCTTACCTACCAAACCTTCTCCTATGTCACTTACCTACCAAACCTTCTCCTATATCACTATCCTTACCTACCAAACCTTCTCCTATGTCACTTACCTACCAAACCTTCTCCTATGTCACTATCCTTACCTACCAAACCTTCTCCTATGTCACTTACCTACCAAACCTTCTCCTATGTCACTATACTTACCTACCAAACCTTCTCCTATATCACTATCCTTACCTACCAAACCTTCTCCTATATCACTATCCTTACCTACCATACCTTCTCTTATGTCTTCAATTTCCCTTTCCACCCCAGCTTAACCCCTTTGTGCTGCAGCTAGTTTGGGCCTTAATGACCAGGCTAATTTTTCAAAATCTGACCTGTCTCACTTTATGCTCTCATAGCTCAGTGATGCTTTAACGTATGCTAGCGATTCTGAGATTGTTTTTTCGTGACATATGGCACTTTATGTTAGTGGCAAAATTTGGTCACTACTTTGTGTGTTTTTTGTGAAAAACATCAAAATATCATGAAAAATTTAAAAAATTTGCATTTTATGAACTTTGAAATTCTCTGCTTCTAAAAAAAGAAAGTCGTAGCACATAAATTAGTTACTAAGTCACATTACCAATATGTCTTCTTTATTCTGGCATAATTTGGTAAACATATTTTACTTTTTTAGGGTGTTATGGGGCTTAGAAATTTATCAGCAAATTATCACATTTTCGTGAAACTGATTTTTTTAGGGACCAGTTCTTTTTTTAAATGGATTTAGAAGTCTGGTATCCTGAAAACCCCCATAAGTGACCCCATTTTGGAAACTACACACCTTAAAGAATTAATCTAGGGGTATAATGAGCATTTTAACCCTACAGGGGCTGGAGGAAAGTATTCACAATTAGGCAGTAAAAAAATTGAAAATTTAAATTTTCCAATAATATATACGTTTAGATTAAAGTTTCTCATTTTCAAAAGGAATATGAGACAAAAAGCACCCCAAAATTTGTAATGCAGGTTCTCTTGAGTACAACGGTACCCCATATGTGGGCGTAAACCACTGTATGGGCACACAGCAGGGCTCAGAAGGAAGGGAGCGCCAATTAGCTTTTCCAATGCAGATTTTGCTGAAGAAAGTTTCTGAGCGCCAGGTGCGTTTGCAGAGCCCCTGTAGTGTCAGCAGAGAGAAAACCCCCCATAAGTCACCCCATTTTGGAAAGTACACCCCTCAAAGAATTCATCTTGGTGTGTGGTGACCATTTTTGACCCCACAGGTATTACAGGAAAGTATTCAAAAGAAGACAGTAAAATGAAAAACTTGAATTCTTCCAATAATATGTTCGTTTAGTTTGAAATTTCTCAATTTCACGAGGAACAAGAGGAAAAAAGTACCCCAAAATTTGTAACGCAGGCTCTCCTGAGTACAATGGTACCCCATATGTGGGCATAAACCACTGCATGGGCACACAGGAGGGCTCAGAAGGGAAGGAGCGCCAATTAGCTTTTTCAATGCAGATTTTGCTGCAGAAGTTTCCGAGCGCCAGGTGCGTTTGCAGAGCCCCTGTAATGTCTGCAGAATAGAACCCCCCCAAAAGTCACTCCATTTTGGAAAGTGCACCCCTCAAAGTATTCATCTTGGTGTGTGGTGACCATTTTGACCCCACAGGTATTAGAGGAAAGTATTCAAAAGTAGACAGTAAAAATGAAAAACTCAAATTTTTCCAATATTATGTTCTTTTAGTTTGAAATTTCTCAATTTCACGAGGAACAAGAGGAAAAAAGTACCACAAAATTTGTAACGCAGGTTCTCCTGAGTACAATGGTACCCCATATGTGGGCGTAAACCACTGCATGGGCACACAGGAGGGCTCAAAATGGAAGGAGCGCCAATTAGCTTTTTCAATGCAGATTTTGCTGAAGAAGTTTCTGAGCGCCAGGTGCGTTTGCAGCGCCCCTGTAGTGCTAGCGGAGTAAAATCTCGCCATAAGTCACTCCATTTTGGAAAGTGCACCCCTCATAGAATTTATTTTGGGGTGTGGTGAGCATTTTGACCCCACAGGTATTTGAGGAAAGTATTCAAAAGTAGACAGTAAAATGAAAAACTCGAATTTTTCCAATAATATGTTCCTTTAGTTTGAAATTTCTCAATTTCACGAGGAACAGGAGAGAAATGTCACCCCAATATATGTAACACAGGTTCTCCTGAGTAGAACGGTACCCCATATGTGGGCATAAACCACTGCATGGGCACACAGCCGGGCTCAGAAGGGAAGGAGCGCCAATTAGCATTTTCAGTGCAGATTTTTCTGAAGAAGTTTCTGAGCGCCAGGTGCGTTTGCTGAGCCCCTGTAGTGTCAGCAGAATAGATTCCCCCCAAAAGTCACCACATCTTGGAAAGAGCACCCCTCAAAGAATTCATCTTGGGGTGTGGTGACCATTTTTACCCCACAGGTATTAGAGGAAAGTATTCAAAATTGGCCAGTAAAAATGAAAAACTCGAATTTTTCCAATAATATGTTGGTTTAGTTTGAAATTTCTCAATTTGACGAGGAACAGGAGAGAAAACGTACCCCAAAATCTGTAACGCAGGTTCTCCTGAGTACAACGGTACCCCATATGTGGGCATAAACCACTGTATGGGCACACAGCAGGGCTCAGAAGGGAAGGAGCGCCGATTTACAGGAGCAAAACCGCAGCTAGTAATGGTTATTAGAATAGCGCAGTTACTAAAATAAGATAAAAAAAATTAGATTACAGGTAATGTGGGGTGGTTACGGGCAACCAGGGGTGGTTATGGGCAACCTGAGGTGGTTACAGGTAATCTGGGGTGGTTACGGACAACATGGGGTGGTCACGGGCAACCTGCTGTGATTACGGCAACCTGGGGTGGTTACAGGCAACGTGGGGTGGTTACAGGCAACGCGGGGTGGTTACGGGCAATGTGTGGTGGTTATGGGCAACGTGTGGTGGTCACGGGCAACCTGCTGTGGTTACGGCAACGTGGGGTGGTTACAGGCAACGTGGGGTGGTTACAGGCAACGTGGGCTGGTTACAGGCAACGTGGGCTGGTTACAGGCAACGTGGGCTGGTAACGGGCAACGTGGGCTGGTTACGGGCAACCTGCTGTGCTTACAGACAATCTGGGGTGGATACGGGCAACGTGGGGTGGTTACGGGCAACCTGCAATGCTTACAGACAATCTGGGGTGGTTACAGGCAACGTTGGCTGTTACGGGCAACCTGCAGTGCTTACAGACAATCTGAGGTGGATACGGGCAACGTGGGGTGGTTACGCGCAACCTGCAGTGCTTACTGACAATCTGGGGTGGTTACGGGCAACGTGGGGTGGTTACGGGCAATGTGGGGTGGTTACGGATAAACTGAAGTTCTTATAGGCAATCTGGGGTGGGTACCTGTAATCTGACATGGGCACCGCAATCTGGAGGGGGTCATTGGCAATTTGGGGTGGTCAGAGGCAAGGTGCGGTGGTCAGAGGCGACGTGCGGTGGTCAGAGGCGACGTGCGGTGGTCAGAGGCGACGTGCGGTGGTCAGAGGCATTGTGGCGTGGTCAGAGGCATTGTGGCGTGGTCAGAGGCATCGTGGCGTGGTCAGAGGCATTGTGGCGTGGTCAGAGGCAACGCGCAGTGGTTACGTGCAATCTGGGGGGGTTACATGTAATCTGGCATGATTACGGGGAACCTGGGGGGGTTATGTGCAACCTGGAAGGGTTACAGACAATCTGGGATTGTTACTGATAAACTGAAGTGCTTATAGGTAATCTGGGGTGGGTACATGTAATTTGGGGTGGTTACGGGCAATCTGGAGGGGGTCACTGGCAATTTGGGGTGGTTACGGGCAACGTGCGGTGGTTACGGGCAACGTGCGGTGGTTACGGGCAACGTGCGGTGGTTACGGACAACGTGCGGTGGTTACGGGCAACGTGCGGTGGTTACGGACAACGTGCGGTGGTTACGGGCAACGTGCGGTGGTTACGGACAACGTGCGGTGGTTACGGGCAACGTGCGGTGGTTACGGGTAATCTGGGGAGGGGTTAGGGGTAATTTGGGAGTAAACTGCAATTATTACTATAATAAAAAGTGTGTGTTTTATTTTTTTGTATGTTTGTCACTTTTTGTACTTTACATATTCATTTTCACTGTATTACTATGATTACTGTGATATTTTCTATCTCAGTAATCATAGTTCAGTGACAGAGACCAAATTGGTCTCTGTCACTTTAAATTTTCAGAGTTGGCTGGTTGTGAAGCGCATGCGCACTTCATAACCAGCCAGGACGTCGAGGAGGAAGGAGCTCCGTCGATCCGGTGAGTATATGGGGAAGGGGGGGTGACTGGGGGACGGGGGTGACAGGGGGGGTGGGGGGCGACTTGGGGGGTGGGGGGACATCACTTTTTATCCCCTGTCACCAATCATTCATGGTGACAGGGGATAAAAAGTGCCGGGAGCACATGGCACAAGCGATCAGCGGTATATAGTATATACCGCTGATCGCTTGTACCGGGACCCCACAGGGGGGTCCCCGATGACTGCCCCATGCTCTCCGCTACCTCCGGTGGCGGAGAGCATGGGGCTTTCATTCATTTTAACCTTTTAATCGCTGTGAACCGACGTTAGTCGGTTCACAGCGATAGCGGCGGCCATCTTGGAAATGATGGCCGCCGGGGGAGGGGGGTTAGTTATCGGGGCACTAGGGGGGGCTGATCTGAGGTCTGGGGGATACTTATTTCATCTCCCCCCGCCGTAGATTCACGGCGGGGGGAGATGAAAGGTGGCGGCGGCACCGGTACTCTCATTTACCGACGGTCGCCGCTATAACGTTAATAGCGGCAATCGTCGGTAAGGGGGGGGGCCGGGACGGACCTCACACACTGCCCCAACCCCTCAGCTACCTCCGGTAGCCGGGGGGATGGGGTGGGGGCCGTCCCGGCCCCGCAGCCTTATTCTCTGCCATCGCCGTAAAAAGCTGATGGCAGCAGAATAAGGCCCATTAGTGACCGCCGTAGAAAGCCGTATCGGCGGTCACTAAGGGGTTAATATGTATGCTGCTACTACTATCTTGGGATCAGGTTATATATTATTACATTTAATGTGAACCGACACCAACCTACCTATAAGTCTAAAGCAGTTCACCTGGCTGAGCTTGACTAGGGGAATAGAGATGGCCTGTAGGATTACAAATTGGAGTCCATCTCAGTCATGTGACATAGAGCTGGGAGAGAACGTGCTTAGAGCACATCAATAGAGATGTCACACATCAGCAGTTTATCTCAACCTTCCATAATCAGAACTTCTCAATCCCACCTCCAAGACTTCTCTCGTGCTGCACCAGTTCTCTGGAACACTTTACCTAAAGACATTAGACTCATTTCCAACACTTACAGTTTCAAGCTTGCCATAAAGACTCATCTCTTTAGACACACTTATATTCTCTAAATTTTGTTCTCCCCTCTTTTATCCATGTATAACTTGTGCCACACAAGGCTCAGTCCTGTGCACATCTCTTATACTCACTGTAGTTCCACTATCCTGCAGGTTGGACTGGACAGAGCGGCCATTAGGTCATTGAAGTGAGGACCAGACAGAAAGTTACCAGTAAGGTCAAGTACCTTCAGGGACTGGTTATTCTTTATTCCAGATGCCAACTGGATGCAGGAACTGTATGATAAGTTGCTCCATGCCAAACTGTAAGAATAATAAGATGAGATGTGGGTGACGCGCCTACAGAGCGTTAGGATAAAATCTGTAGGTTGTGAATGTGGAGAGAAAATGTGCCTGGCTGTTAGTAACATCCATAAATGTCATCACTAGAAGCCGCCTCTTGTAGGATATGTCCACTGACACCAAATCCAAGTTCTAAATTCAGAATGTAGAATCTACAATGGTCATAAAGCAGATAGAGGAACTTGTGTCATCAGTCGTCAGGTTTTCAGGCCTGGAAATAAGTGCATATGTTTGAAAAATGAGCTAGATGTATCAAAAGTCGACTATGTTAGGCCCCTCAAACTCAATAAGCTCAGTCTGTACAATGCCCTTTATGTCTGCATTAGGGATGGTCCGAACCTGCCGAGGTTCGGGTTCGTACGAACCTGAACTCTCGGCAATGATTCCCGCTGTCTTCCACCTCCATGGAGAGGGTGGATACAGTCTGAGGACCCCCTGGAAAACTGTGATACAGCCTATGGCTATGGCTGTATCCGAGTTTTCCAGGTGGTCCTCCGGCTGTATCCACCCGCAGCACGGAGGAATCTGACCATACTTTATTATAGGACGCATACTGACAGAGACCATGTATACATACTAGAGATTTTTCAGTCAGAAAACTTATTCCACAGAAAGACAACTATTGTTTGTAATTTACCTCAGATAATGCAGGTTATGTAGAGCCGGTACGATTCTCTCCAATCCTTCAGCGTCCAAGGAACATTTACTTAAGTCAAGTTCTTCTATATTTGTGCACGTTTCCAGAATAAATGCCAACACTGTGCAGTCTAAAGCTGAGAGGTGAACATGCGAGAGGTCAAATCTCTTGTGTGACTGTAATGATTCCCGCACTAAAGGCTTATTCTGGGTCTCAAACAGATAGTAGAATGTACTGAGAAGATGTCGCTTTTTATCTTTACTTTCTTTTGGACTCTGTTTTTCTGGAATGAAGTTCTTCAGCCAAGTGATGACATCTCTGGAGGCCTGAGCTGCTTGTGTGTCCAGGTATCCAGCTAGTATTGACCTTGTGGTGCCATCTGATAGACCACACAGGAAACGGAGGAATATTTCACCACGTAAATGAGGATAGGATTTGGCTTTGTTTAGTAATTTCTGTAACTTCTCAGGAGAATAATCAGTATAATGCACCAAGGCGGAGAAGAATTCCTGAACAGTGAGATGTAAGAAGGAATAGGACACAGGATCCTCTGATTCCATCAGAAAACTTGATAAGAGCTTCGACTTATTGTCCACATGGAAAGAACCTAAATCTCGATCATCAAAAATAACCTTGTGATTCATGACTCCATATTCTGCCATCCATCCCAAGGACTGCAGGACCTTCTGAGCGTCACTCTTGTCCAGGCTGTGATTGGCCAGAATGTTGGCGACAAATACGGCAAAGAGTTGGGTGACTGTTTTGGGTAATAACGTCACCGGCTGGTCACTACTTGTTGTCTGGAAGCTCCTGGATAACACTGTACAGATGATCCAGCAGTAGGACGGGAGGTAACAGAACGTGTACAATGTGTCATTCTGCTTCACATAAGTAAAAGCCTTTTCTGCCAGTTCAGGGTCGGAGAAGAAATTCTCAAAGTACGTCCGTCGTTCCTCTGGAAACAATCCAGTGATTTCTACTATTCTCTGGAAAACATTACAATCAATGGATGCCAGTCTGATGGGACGACTGGTCATCAGGACAGAACAACCATTAAGAAGAGACTTTCTCACCAAACTAACCACAATCTGACCACAATGTCTGCGTTCTCTAGGATTAGAGCACAAGTCCCATGATGTGAAATCCATTGTATGATTGCTTTCATCTAACCCATCAAATATAAAGAGAAGTTTCTCTGGATCTTCTAAGATGACCTGGATCAGCTTCTCCAGATCCGGGTATTGTTGGAGGATCATGGTCTCCAGACTAACCTCATCCAGGCTGTTCAGCTCCCGGAATTTGAAGAAAAAGACGAAGGAGAATCTTTGATAGAGATCGCCCCTCACCCAGTCATAGACAAACTTCTGCATCAGCGTGGTCTTCCCTACCCCCGGCACTCCGCTCACCATCACTATGTGTGGTACAAGTCCAGATCGGTGACACCAGCGGAACATCTTGTTGGGGGAAATACGCTGTAATTCATTGTGGGCTTTCTTCAAATATTCCTCATGTCTTACTCCGGCCTCTATGAGCTCATTCTCAGAGCGTTTCCTAAAGTGATCGGTGGTGACAACAGTGAGGTTCACATAACATGTAGACAATGGAAAACTTTCCTCTTCCTGGTGACATCTTAGAGGTTTGTTTTCTATAAAAGTCTCGTTTTTTTCATTTAAGTGCTTCTTATGGCAGTTCTGGATGTCTACAGAAAATAAAGAAGTCAGAATAAGAAAGCTTGAAAATATCAGACATCTTGGGCAAATCTGGCACTCGTTATTCTGTTATTCCAGACGATCCCCTGTAGAAGCTGACAGTACAACACAAATGGCTGCTGTCATTATCTGCTGGGGAGGATCACAGACCTTGCATTGGAAGTTCATTGACTGCAAAAATAGAAATGGATACTGACAGAACCAGTGGATGAGGACCCACCGTGTCACCTAACCAGTCTTACTTTGGGTCACCCACAAGGGCATTGTTCAAGTAGTCCCTTGACTTTCCTCCTTTGGGGATCTGGGATTTCAGTGCAGGAGACTAACAGGTTGCTACATCTGGGAGTGGTCTTAGTTTGGATGGTGGCTTTACTTGAGACACTAGTGCAAAGCACGAAAGAACAGAGATGAGTCCGAGAACTGACCAAGGTCTTGGGCCGGCAGTGACCAAGGTCTTGGGCTGGCAGTGATCAAGGTCTTGGGCTGGCAGTGACCAAGGTCTTGGTCTGGCAGTGATCAAGGTCTTGGGCTGGCAGTGACCAAGGTCTTGGGCTGGCAGTGACCAAGGTCTTGGGCTGGCAGTGATCAAGGTCTTGGGCTGGCAGTGACCAAGGTCTTGGGCTGGCAGTGACCAAGGTCTTGGGCTGGCAGTGATCAAGGTCTTGGGCTGGCAGTGACCAAGGTCTTGGGCTGGCAGTGACCAAGGTCTTGGGCTGGCAGTGACCAAGGTCTTGGGCTGGCAGTGATCAAGGTCTTGGGCTGGCAGTGATCAAGGTCTTGGGCTGGCAGTGACCAAGGTCTTGGGCTGGCAGTGATCAAGGTCTTGGGCTGGCAGTGACCAAGGTCTTGGGCTGGCAGTGATCAAGGTCTTGGGCTGGCAGTGACCAAGGTCTTGGGCTGGCAGTGACCAAGGTCTTGGGCTGGCAGTGACCAAGGTCTTGGGCTGGCAGTGACTGTGCGTGTTCATCGGACAGGTTTGTGTAACACCTGGAGTAGTGGATCCACCGGACCGTCACCAGCGATGGCACTAACCTCACCAGGGAGCGGAGTCTAAGGGGCCGCTGGTTTT
This sequence comes from Dendropsophus ebraccatus, assembly GCF_027789765.1. Classification (NCBI taxonomy): domain Eukaryota; kingdom Metazoa; phylum Chordata; class Amphibia; order Anura; family Hylidae; genus Dendropsophus; species Dendropsophus ebraccatus. The sequence continues at coordinate 15,801 of NW_027209156.1, forward strand.
CACCAGAGCCCGCCGCAAGGCGGGATGGACTTGCTGCGGCAGGCGACCCCCAGGTTGCTACCCCTGGCTTGGTTGCTAGTGACGGCAGGCGAGGCGTGGCAGGAGCAGTAGGCAGGAGAATAGTATACGAGCTAGCAGGTGGCGGACAGGACTCAGGAACAATGGGAAGGCAGCGGGCAAGGACTAGGGACTGAAGACAGGAACAAGGGACAAGGACTAAGGTCAGGAACAACAGGGAGCTGGGCCAAACGCTATGGGAAGCATATAGAGGCTCCAACACCTGTAGTGGGGCAGGCTGGAACTTATAGGGGAGTGATTGACATGTGGACCAATTAGGAGCGCACTGCCCCTTTAAATCTGAGACGGCCGGCGCGCGCGCGCCGGCTGGCACAGTGAGAGACAGGAGCGGAGGAGAGGTGAGGCGCCCCCAGGGGCCGAACTAGCAGCAGCGCCGGGTCCCTGCACAAGGACCCCGGCGGCTGCATGGGGCAGGAGGAGGTCGCGGCGGCGGCCCGGAACACAGGACGCCGCCGCGGCCGTGACAGTTTGTAGTCAGAAACGTGGCAACGTCATACACAGGAGAAACAATGCGGTACAGGACAGTAGTCACAAACTCAATGACACAAGCCGGGTCACTGTAACAGAAACACATGCAAAGAATGCTGGGACAATAGACAGCTAGGAATCTTTTTTCTCAGGCAAAGGTGACCTGTCTTTTTTACTTTGTGAACAAGAGTGACTGGTGCATGCCCCCTACAATCATAGTCAGTAGCAGCACGCAACAATTGAAAGGGAACAAGGAAGAGCACAGACTGCAGCAAAGGTAATGCAGGGGCCAAGTCCGCGAGCGTTAACAACGGGAAGACTAGCTGAAGGGAAGTAACTCTTCTTAAAGGTGCAGAAGGAGGACTCTAATAGACAGACTGTCTCCATGCTGGTTTTCATCATAAGCTAAAAGTATTGTTGGTTATGCCCCTGGTGATGATGACGTATGTACTTAAAGGGGAAGTCCAGGCTTGGACTTTCTTTTCAAAAGAACTGGTTAGGAGGCGGCTGAACATAACAACAGAACCTTACCGGCTCCAGCACTGGGGTCCGCTGTCCTCCGCTCCGGTTCTCGGTCCCTCGGCCACTTCTAGGTCTGAGTGGGGACCTGGGTTGTGACGTGTCAGGCCCACTCAGCGGCCGTAGCAGGGTCCCACCTTGGCCATTGACTGGCTGAGCAGGCCTGAAATTGTCACGGCCGCGGCAGCGTCCCGTGTTCCGGGCCGCCGCCGCGACCTCCTTCTGCCCCATGCAGCCGCCGGGGTCCTTGTGCAGGGACCCGGCGCTGCTGCTAGTTCGACCCCTGGGGGCGCCTCACCTCTCCTCCGCTCCTGTCTCCGTCTGTGCCGGCCGGCGCGCGCGTCCCCGCCTCCTAGGGCGCGCGCGCTGGCTGTCTCAGATTTAAAGGGCCAGTCCGCCCTTAATTGGTTAGTTGCACCAATCACTCCCTATAAGTTCCAGCTCTGCCCCACTACAGGGGTTGGAGCCTCTATATGCTTCCCATAGCGTTTGGCCCAGCTCCCTGTTGTTCCTGACCTTAGTCCTTGTCCCTTGTTCCTGTCTTTAGTCCCTAGTCCTTGCCCGCTGCCTTCCCATTGTTCCTGAGTCCTGTCCGCCACCTGCTAGCACGTATACTATTCTCCTGCCTACTGCTCCTGCCACGCCTCGCCTGCCGTCACTAGCAACTAAGCCAGGGGTAGCGACCTGGGGGTCGCCTGCCGCAGCAAGTCCATCCCGCCTTGCGGCGGGCTCTGGTGAAAACCAGCGGCCCCTTAGACTCCGCTCCCTGGTGAGGTTAGTGCCATCGCTGGTGACGGTCCGGTGGATCCACTAATCCAGGTGTTACAGAAATTGAGTGGACAGCCATCATTTAATGGCAAATAATGGCCATTGTTTTGAAATAGCAGCAATTATTTGCCATTAAATGACGGCCATCCTCTCAGTTTTAGCAGTGTGTGAGCCTGAATGTGTTTTCAATCCACTCCTGATTTTGGTTGAAAAATACTGAGCAGAATTACTGTGTGTGAACGTGGCCTATGGGGGTATTGATTGAGCGTTGGAACAATTTCCTTATAGCAGGTTTCTATCATGTCCACTTGCCTCTCAGTTCGGGAGGAAGTTGGTGGCCGTGTTCATCCAGCAGGATTTCCTCCACCAAAGTGTTACCTGATGAGAATTGAGAGTTTTAAAGTGTATAGACAGTGTATCTGAGCCAATGTACAAATGTGACATTATACAGAGACTGGAGCCATGACTAACAGTCCCAAAGGAAAAGCTAGGGAACAAGTCCCCCGCCCCAGCCTGCCTCATATAACCTGATAACTGAGCATATACTGTCTCAGTCCTTGCTGTCCCTAGGGCATGGCAAATGTTTTTTTTTATAAAGCTTAGTGTCCCTTTAAAGGGGTACTCTAGCCCGGTGGTATTTTTTTGTAATGGCCGGGGATGGGGGGGGTTATGGATGGCGGAGATCACTTACCTACTCCATTCCAGTGCCGGGTCCTGGATCACGCTGCCCGGTACACCCGTCCCTTGGCTGCTTCCTGGTGTGAGCTGGCGCATGAGACGTGACCGGGAACCAGGACCCGGCACTGGAACGGGGTAGGTAAGTGACCAGCAGTGGCTATAACCACCCCATCCCCGGCCATAACTAAAAAATACCCCGTATCTCATACACAATGTTACCTGTATATATCATGTATCTCATACACAATGTTACCTGTATATATCATGTATCTCATACACAATGTTACCTGTATATATCATGTATCTCATACACAATGTTACCTGTATATATCATGTATCTCATACACAATGTTACCTGTATATATCATGTATCTCATACACAATGTTACCTGTATATATCATGTATCTTATACACAATGTTACCTGTATATATCATGTATCTCATACACAATGTTACCTGTATATCATGTATCTCATACACAATGTTACCTGTATATATCATGTATCTCATACACAATGTTACCTGTATATATCATGTATCTTATACACAATGTTACCTGTATATATCATGTATCTCATACACAATGTTACCTGTATATATCATGTATCTCATACACAATGTTACCTGTATATCATGTATCTCATACACAATGTTACCTGTATATATCATGTATCTCATACACAATGTTACCTGTATATATCATGTATCTCATACACAATGTTACCTGTATATATCATGTATCTCATACACAATGTTACCTGTATATATCATGTATCTCATACACAATGTTACCTGTATATATCATGTATCTCATACACAATGTTACCTGTATATATCATGTATCTCATACACAATGTTACCTGTATATATCATGTATCTCATACACAATGTTACCTGTATATATCATGTATCTCATACACAATGTTACCTGTATATATCATGTATCTCATACACAATGTTACCTGTATATCATGTATCTCATACACAATGTTACCTGTATATATCATGTATCTCATACACAATGTTACCTGTATATCATGTATCTCATACACAATGTTACCTGTATATCATGTATCTCATACACAATGTTACCTGTATATATCATGTATCTCATACACAATGTTACCTGTATATCATGTATCTCATACACAATGTTACCTGTATATATCATGTATCTCATACACAATGTTACCTGTATATCATGTATCTCATACACAATGTTACCTGTATATATCATGTATCTCATACACAATGTTACCTGTATATCATGTATCTCATACACAATGTTACCTGTATATATCATGTATCTCATACACAATGTTACCTGTATATCATGTATCTCATACACAATGTTACCTCTATATCATGTATCTCATACACAATGTTACCTGTATATATCATGTATCTCATACACAATGTTACCTCTATATATCATGTATCTCATACACAATGTTACCTGTATATCATGTATCTCATACACAATGTTACCTGTATATATCATGTATCTCATACACAATGTTACCTCTATATATCATGTATCTCATACACAATGTTACTTCTATATCATGTATCTCATACACAATGTTACCTCTATGGCGGAGTTCCTCCAGTACAGCGTCCAGGCCAGAGGAGCCATGATACTTCTGTAACACATACAGACTGACCCACAATCCTATCACAGCGTCTCTTCCTCTGAGAAATATATCCTGTAGTAACGTCCGGGCAAATTTCTTTCTATCACATTCTAGATTCCGGTATTTCTTTAACACAGGAGAGATCACAGGTAAATGTCATTATGGGAAGGTCCAGGGGCAAATAAATAGATGGAACAGTGAGAAGAAAATCCTTCCAGAATCCACAAACAGCAATTCACCTCAAGATTTCTCAGAAATAATTGTTACCAAAAATGCTATTACCTGCCCTCATGATGTCCCACTTGGATTACTGCAACACCTTTCTCCATGTCCTTCCAAATGAGGCCCCTTCACCCCTTCCATCCATCGATCCTTACCTCTCCTGCCCGACTGATCCTCCTCTCCCCTCGCTTCTCCTCTGCATTTTCCCTCTCTCCATCCCTTCTCTGACTCCCATTGCCCAGCAAATTCTGATCAAACTGTTAACAATGACATACAAGGCCATCCGGACCCTGTCCCCTTTATACATCTCTGACCTGACCTCCCGATACCTCCCATCATGTATTCTCCATCCACACCCTGTCCCCTCCGTACATCTCTGACCTGACCTCCTGATACCTCCCCTCACGTAACCTCCAACCACACCCTGTCCCCTCCGTACATCTCTGACCTGACCTCCTGATACCTCCCCTCATGTATCCTCCATCCACACCCTGTCCCCTCCATACATCTCTGACCTGATCTCCTGATACCTCCCCTCATGTATTCTCCATCCACACCCTGTCCCCTCCATACATCTCTGACCTGATCTCCTGATACCTCCCCTCATGTATTCTCCATCCACACCCTGTCCCCTCCATACATCTCTGACCTGACCTCCTGATACCTCCCCTCATGTATTCTCCATCCACACCCTGTCCCCTCCATACATCTCTGACCTGATCTCCCGATACCTCCCATCATGTAATGTCCATCCACACCCTGTCCCCTCCATACATCTCTGACCTGATCTCCTGATACCTCCCCTCATGTACCCTCCATCCACACCCTGTCCCCTCCGTACATCTCTGACCTGATCTCCTGATACCTCCCCTCACGTAACCTCCATCCACACCCTGTCCCCTCCGTACATCTCTGACCTGACCTCCTGATACCTCCCATCATGTATTCTCCATCCACACCCTGTCCCCTCCGTACATCTCTGACCTGACCTCCTGATACCTCCCCTCACGTAACCTCTATCCACACCCTGTCCCCTCCGTACATCTCTGACCTGATCTCCTGATACCCTCCTTATGTAACCTCCATCCACACCCTGTCCCCTCCGTACATCTCTGACCTGATCTCCTGATACCCTCCTTATGTAACCTCCATCCACACCCTGTCCCCTCCGTACATCTCTGACCTGATCTCCTGATACCTCCCCTCATGTAACCTCCATCCACACCCTGTCCCCTCCGTACATCTCTGACCTGACCTCCTGATACCTCCCCTCACGTAACCTCCATCCACACCCTGTCCCCTCCGTACATCTCTGACCTGATCTCCTGATACCCCCCTCATGTATTCTCCATCCACACCCTGTCCCCTCCATACATCTCTGACCTGATCTCCTGATACCTCCCCTCATGTAACCTCCATCCACACCCTGTCCCCTCCATACATCTCTGACCTGACCTCCTGATACCTCCCCTCACGTAACCTCTATCCACACCCTGTCCCCTCCGTACATCTCTGACCTGACCTCCTGATACCTTCCCTCACGTAACCTCCATCCACACCCTGCCCCCTCCGTACATCTCTGACCTGATCTCCTGATACCCCCCTCATGTAACCTCCATCCACACCCTGTCCCTCCATACATCTCTGACCTGACCTCCTGATACCTCCCCTCATGTAACCTCCATCCACACCCTGTCCCCTCCATACATCTCTGACCTGACCTCCTGATACCCTCCTCATGTAACCTCCATCCACACCCTGTCCCCTCCATACATCTCTGACCTGATCTCCTGATACCTCCCCTCATGTAACCTCCATCCACACCCTGCCCCCTCTGTACATCTCTGACCTCACCTCCTGATACCTCCCCTCACGTAACCTCCATCCACACCCTGCCCCCTCTGTACATCTCTGACCTGACCTCCTGATACCTCCCCTCACGTAACCTCCATCCACACCCTGTCCCCTCCGTACATCTCTGACCTGACCTCCTGATACCTCCCCTCATGTAACCTCCATCCACACCCTGTCCCCTCCATACATCTCTGACCTGACCTCCTGATACCCTCCTCATGTAACCTCCATCCACACCCTGTCCCCTCCATACATCTCTGACCTGATCTCCTGATACCTCCCCTCATGTAACCTCCATCCACACCCTGTCCCCTCCATACATCTCTGACCTGATCTCCTGATACCTCCCCTCATGTAACCTCCATCCACACCCTGTCCCCTCCGTACATCTCTGACCTCCCCTCATGTAACCTCCATCCACACCCTGCCCCCTCTGTACATCTCTGACCTCACCTCCTGATACCTCCCCTCACGTAACCTCCATCCACACCCTGTCCCTCCATACATCTCTGACCTGATCTTCCAATAACTCTCCTCACAAACAATTTCTATAACACCATAGTCAGTGAAGTTGTCTCTCCTAGAAATTTTTGGTCTCATCTTCTCACCTTAACATTATGGATCTTTCGGGAATGCAGCTCACTCAGAAGTGATATAGGACTCAGGTTCTCTACAATGTGCTGCAGATCATCCAGGAAATATTCATACATCATCCTCAGGACAGGATCCTCATACTGACAGAGCTGCTGGTAAAACTGCCGGGTCCCACTATCTTAGAAACAAAGAAGACACAAGAAAGACATCTTCTAGAAGATAGCTTAGAACTACAGCATTTCCTTCAATGGGTTCTCTGAAGTGCACATTGTCAGAATTTCACCTCATTCGGAGTAACAGAACCCTCCAGAGCCCGCTAAGGTGGGGAAGTTTAAAGGGGTCCACCCTTTTTCCTTATTGGAAGTCCACACTGTAACACAGCATCACCAAAGACAACAGTGGCTGATGCATAGAACTCTCGTTCCACATTGGACTAGGGACCAGTGGCCTCGGAGCTGTTCTCTAATGAAAGTAGATTCACGCTCAGTAGAAATGATGGCCACCAACAATGTTGGAGATTATTATTATTTATTTTTAAAGCTCCGCACTATACAAGTGATAAGGGATAACGTACAGAACATTACAAAATCAAGGAAAAAGTAAATGGCAGACTGGTCAAAGTATGGTGCAGTGATTGTAGACTGTAGGCTAGTTTAGAGAGGTGGGTTTTCAGTTTGCTCTTGAATGTCTTGATGGTGGGTGACAGCCAGATGTGTTAGGGTAGTGAGTTTCAGAGCGTTCGGGAAGCTCGAGAAAAATCTTTGAGGCGGTTGTGTGAGGTACAGAGCTGTAACAGAGGTCATTGGAGGATCAGATGTGGCGTGAGGGACAGTAGCGATATTAGGTAAGGATAGTAGCGATATTAAGTCAGTGACATATGGAGCGGACAGCTTGTGGACAGCCTTGTATTTCATGGTCAACAATTTAAAATGAATTAGTTGAGCAATGTGGAGCAATTTAGGATGAGTGAAGGGAGAGGTGAATTAGTCTTCATCTTCATATACATTGAGTTTGCATCATTAGGCAACGGCTGGTGGAGAATGAGGGAACTCAAATGTTGTCCCCTCCTCCTGCCCCTCCATCATCATACTAGTACCCCTTTCATCCTCCTGCCCCTCCTTCATCATACTACAACTACCTCCATCATAATACTACTACCCCCTTCATCCTCCTGCCCCTCCATCATCATACTACTACCCCCTTCATCCTCCTGCCCTCTATCATCATACTACTACCCCCTTCATCCTCCTGCCCATCCATCATCATACTACTACCCCCTTCATCCTCCTGCCCCTCCATCATCATACTAGTACCCCTTTCATCCTCCTGCCCCTCCCTCATCATACTACAACTACCTCCATCATAATACTACTACCCCCTTCATCCTCCTGCCCCTCCATCCTCATACTACTACCCCCTTCATCCTCCTGCCCCTCCATCATCATGCTACTACCCCTTTAATCCTCCTGCTCCTCCATCTTTATATTACTACCCCCTTCATCCTCCTCCATCATCATACTAATACCCCTTCATCATTCTCCTGCCCTTTCATCATCATATTACTACACCCTTCATCATCCTCTTGTTCCTTAATCATCATACCACTACACCCTTCATCTGTATTTAAAACAAAAAAAGCTATACTCCTGTATGGTTTCTCTAGTTCCCCAGCACTCCTTTCCCTGCTTTGCATGAATAATGGCACTCGCGCTGGTGGGGGGCAGGGCTTCCTGCGGCAGGGGCGGAGCTTCCCGGGACATGGTTTTGTCTCCTTAGAATCAACAGTCCCGGCAAAACTGTTGGCAACTATGCAGCATGCACACCAGTGAGCTCTGTGTGCGCCGGCGCTGTTACTTCCGGCACAGGGAGCACGTGTTATAGACGCTCCCTGCGCCGGAAGTACTTCCCTGGCACGCACAGAGCTCACTGGTGTGTGTGCTGCCGGGGATGGGACCGGACAGAGCTGGGGAGCTGCAAGTCAGCCGGGGGCCCGTCCCAGCCTGCCTCTTGTGATCTCAAGCAAAACATTGCTTGCAGTCACAAGAGGAAGTGGGAGGGGGGCAGTGTCGTTGCAAGGGGGGGATTTGCGGGCGACCGTGGTAGCTACGCCACTGGCAACAACCCAAGAAGAGTGGGTTGCCATGCCTCAGCAGACAATAAGTCGACTTGTGAATGGCATGAGACATCATTGTCAGGCTATGTTCACACTACGGATGAGACCGGCCGTTCCGTGACTCCGGCCGGGTCACGGAACAGCAGGTCTCTGGCCGGATCATCTCGGCCGGTACTTAAGTACCGGCCGGATGATTTTCTGGCTGCAGAGCTCTGATGCGGGCGTATCAGTGCGCGCCCGCATCAGAGCTTCCCAATGCACACAGTGAAGCAAGCGGCCGGAGCCGCTCGCTTTACTGTGTGAACTGACAGGGCTTTCACTGAATTCCGGCCGCAGAAAACTGACCTGTCAGTTCTTTGTGGCGCCACATAGATCCCGGCCGGAGCATATACGATGTGTGTACGCTCCGGCCGGGATGCCACTGAAAGTAAGGTTATGTTCCACCCCGCAAAACTAGTAGTTTTACATAGTGTGAACATAGCCTCAAGCTGTAATTGATACTCTAGGGCACATGACACTGAGACAGTGACATGTTGTTGGGGTATTCCCACCAGAGTTGTTGGCTTTTGTTTCAATAAATAGTTTGAGATGAGAAAATAACCATTGCTGCTTCGACTTAAATGCCCCTTGATATCAATGGAGTTGGGAAATGTTTCAGTTTTTTCCCCCTTTAAAGCTTCTGTATGTCATAATAGCGGCCTTAATGAAAGGAGAAGACACCTTGTTCTAATCTGCTTGATCCGACCAACGGAGTAAAATTATCTTCCCTTAGTGTGCACACATGATGTGTAACAATGCTGCTCACCATATGATGAGATGTCCGCACGGATCACCTGGTCACGTATGGACACTAACGTGTGGTAACAAATACCTGTGTAATGAAGTCATCTACACGCTACTGTACTGGGTACAACCTTAGGCTATCCTGCACAATACAACATTTAAAGGGAACGAGTCCTTAGAAAATAACCAATTGTATTAAATCAAGTTTTCGTAGACTTTATTTTTATTATTTAGTTAAAAATTTCAATACAATTTTTTATTTTACTGTGTGTATTATGAAAACTGACCATTAATCCTAAAACTAACCTGGGACTTCCCATACGTACGGTTCCACTTTCCTCCTATATGATGATAGCGCTCCCACACAAGGTTACAGGCTATTAAATAGAACTAATAGCGGATTGGTCACATTGTTCATATTCACCCAAGCAGTGAGGGTCTTAGTAAAGTCTTATGGGGTCCCTGTAGAACTTAGGCCTCCTTCACATGACCCACTCCTGCATATGGGCCCTATCACACCAAACGATTATTGGCCATACATGGCTGTTCCGGCCAATAATTGTTTGGTGTAATAGGTCATGTTGAAAGGCAAAGATCAGCTGATATGCATGACGTAAGAGAAGCGGTGGCAGCTCTCTGCCATGGGCCACCCGGATGATCCCTAAGGATCCCTGCAGCCCCCCCTCCATGCACACACTCCTGCCCGCTCGATGTCTGTGCATGTAAGAACACAGACAGCGAGCGGGGAACGACAGGTTGGCGCTCACTTGTTCCTAAATACCAGTAAACACTAAACACCAGTAGATGGCAGCATAATAATACGCACATCACATAGCATCATATAGAGCAATGTACATACACAAACATAATATGTAAAAGTGCAATGCAACGCAATGTTTCAATGCAAAGACACAGATACATACAGTAGTATACATAGTATAACGCACATACAGTACAAAACCGTATCTAATATTATAACCCACGAAGTGGGACACAGCACAGTGATAAGATGGACGAGAAGCAATACTTACCGTCTCTGGAAGCTGTATGACCCATTACTGAGTCTGGATAGATAGTAAAATCCCTGGAAGACGAAACACTAATTACATTTACAAGCAAAAAAAAATCTTCAAACCATATCTGTCATTTCAGGTTTCCCTGGGGGTATACATGAGGAGTAGCGCTATATCTGCCCATTATATAACATGCTCCATCTCTAATCTTCCTCTGTCCCTGAGCTGGTGGGTATGGCGTCTGCCATATACTGCACACTTGCCAGTATCATTTTTAGAGGAACTTCTGTTATTTTAATTTCTCTATTGATTGGGGCTAAATGACTGACATCAGCATGATCACCGATGTCGGTCATTGACGCTGATAGCCGCCGCCACCCGCCTTCGGTGAAGCTTCATGTTCTTGCAACTACAGGAGGTCATATACGTACAGCATGGTGCACAAAGTGAGTAAAGTTCCCCCAAGATTTCTTTTATGACCTTCTGGCGGCACAATATGTTTAAAAAAAAAAACACTGATGTCAACACATTGATATCAACTCTTTCCCACAATGCAATGTTCCCAAGCTCCTGCCATATTACACACGACACCTGGAAAGGCTCAGTGAGGGAAATGCTGATATTTGAGAGGACTCAAAAACCATGTGTAAAAACTCAGATAAAATGACGCTGATGTAGTCACTGACGGATTTGCAGGCCATAGGAGTGACTGAGGTCCATGTCTGTCCACGCACCGATATGTCGGCACCCGATTCTGATACGGGGTGGATGTATCCATGTGAAGGCATCCAAAGGGCCCTATTCCACCGGACGATTATCGTTCAGATTATCGTTAAGTCGTTTGAATCTAAAGGATAATCGTTTGGTTGAACGTTAGCGTGGTGTGAACAAGGAACAAGACTTCTATATGGTTATTTCCAGCGCTGTGAGAGCCGCATTCACACTGTGTGTCCGGTCAGTATGCAATTCAGGCTTGTGACTTACTGCATAGTTATATAGCCGCAGCCTGTCCTGTCTGATGTGTCTGAACACGGCCTAAAAGTAGGTCTGCCTAGAAATATATGCCCCCTCATATAAGAATAAAACAAGTGACTATATATATATATTTATACATATAGCATGGATGTCTTACCTGATGGCCGCGCACGGTGGAGAAGATGGAGCGATCTAAAAGATAACGTTTTTGTTGTGCCTGGCAACCAATGAGAGCGCAGCCATTAACATACTGGAGAGTACATGGGGATGATTTATTGCCGAGTACAATAGACACTTTGGGGCCGTTATGAATCTTCCCCATTGTGAGGAAATAAGCGATCTCCAGACGAGAGAGGAGACTGAGAGCGACCAAAAGGACCTAAACTGGCCGGGTGACATTACTCGAGTTCCTTGTTGTTTTAACCCTATAGGGCGAGTGATATTGTCTTTATTATAACGTCCTGTCTGCCTCTCGTACCGGGACGTTACCCCCCTCTATGTCTCCTCCTGTCCACAGAAACATGAAGGCTTGGTGACGGACGCAGGATCGGACTGGGATGCCTACAGCCCACCATTAGGACGCACTCCGGGGGCCCACCCTAATGTTACATACCTGGTCATTTATAGGTTTTGGGATAAAATATTTTTGCAGTGTAGACAGGGATTGTGGGAAACCCTGTGTATGGTAGATCTGCCTCTTCATGTCGCCTGACAACACTCGTATCTGGATCACAGACTATGGGGCTTATTTATTATGGCTTTTTTGTCATTTTTTTTTATTGCAGCAGATTTATCAGAATAACAATTAAGAAAACGATTCAGCACTCACCACCATTGCTATCAATCATACAGTAATTTATTTTATGACAAATGTGCAGCAAGGAGGAGGATACACAGGTAAATACAATCCTGGGACGGCCACTCCGGCCAGGAAGAAGGGCAGCCTGCCTGAAACTGCCTTACAAAAGGAAGCAATTATACGTGACCTCAGACATCATTATTTATTATTATCAGATTTTCTCATCTTCTTAGATATTACCCATAATGCACAAAGAAGCCCTCTTAGTACTGGACCTCTGAAGATGTTCTGACCCTAGATAGTCCAGTGATCTACTTCTATCCAGCTTCCTGTTAGGGATTGTGCTGTTCAGTAATCTTCAGAAAAGGTTTTTGGTTCTCAGCTTTCTTATTTCTTCCTTCTCCTTTGCCGACCACCCAAAGGGGTTTATGCTACAAACACAGAATCCCTGGCATTAGTGTATGGTTAGTGATCGGCCTCAGGACAGGATCTCTCAACCCAGAGATCACAATGACACCGATTCTGGAGGTCACATGACCATTCTATAGACACTTATGACCAGTGCCCCTTGTGTACTGGGATCAGTGGTACGAGGACTATACCAAAACCAGAAGAGAGGGTTGGCATTTGCCTCTTTTTCTCCATGACACTGGACCAAGGCCTGCCAGGTGATATATACCAAGGTCTCTACTGCTCGCTCCTTTCTCTCCTGGAATCATCTTTCCCAATCACAATCGAGTAATGGATCCCCAAACCATATCTCATTTACAGATTTTAGGAGAACAATCACAATTGTAAGTTGAAGCTACCTGGGCCTCCCGGGAAATATTAGAGAATGGTTTCTATAAGATAAGTTTGTTCATTAGTCGGATAACTGACGGCCCCATTACACAGGGAGATCCCCATAGCTAAAAGTCCCCCGGTATCCCCTCATTCTCCCAGCCCCCACATACACACAGTCACCTGGCCCAGCACAGTCCCCCGGTATCCCCTCATTCTCCCAGCCCCCACATACACACAGTCACCTGGCCCAGCAGAGTCCCCCGGTATCCCCTCATTCTCCCAGCCCCCATACACACAGTCACCTGGCCCAGCACAGTCCCCCAGTATCCCCTCATTCTCCCAGCCCCCATACACACAGTCACCTGGCCCAGCACAGTCCCCCGGTATCCCCTCATTCTCCCAGTCCCCCCATACACACAGTCACCTGGCCTAGCACAGTCCCCCGGTATCCCCTCATTCTCCCAGCCCCCCCATACACACAGTCACCTGGCCCAGCACAGTCCCCGGTGTTCCCCTCATTCTCCCAGTCCCCCCATACACACAGTCACCTGGCCCAGCACAGTCCCCCGGTGTCCCCTCATTCTCCCAGCCCCCACATACACACAGTCACCTGGCCCAGCACAGTCCCCCGGTGTCCCCTCATTCTCCCAGTTCCCCCATACACACAGTCACCTAGCCCAGCACAGTCCCCCGGTGTCCCCTCATTCTCCCAGCCCCCCCATACACACAGTCACCTAGCCCAGCACAGTCTCCCGGTATCCCCTCATTCTCCCAGCCCCCCCATACACAAAGTCACCTGGCCCAGCACAGTCCCCCGGTATCCCCTCATTCTCCCAGCCCACATACACACAGTCACCTGGCCCAGCACAGTCCCCCGGTATCCCCTCATTCTCCCAGCCCACATACACACAGTCACCTGGCCCAGCACAGTCCCCCGGTATCCCCTCATTCTCCCAGACCCCATACACACAGTCACCTGGCCCAGCACAGTTCCCCGGTATCCCCTCATTCTCCCAGTCCCCACATACACACAGTCACCTGGCCCAGCACAGTCCCCCGGTATCCCCTCATTCTCCCAGCCCCCATACACACAGTCACCTGGCCCAGCACAGTCCCCCGGTATCCCCTCATTCTCCCAGTCCCCACATACACACAGTCACCTGGCCCAGCACAGTCCCCCCGGGATCCCCTCATTCTCCCAGACCCCATACACAACAGTCACCTGGCCCAGCACAGTCCCCCGGTATCCCCTCATTCTCCCAGCCCCCTACACCAGTCACCTGGCCCAGCACAGTCCCCCGGTATCCCCCTTCTCCCCGCCCCCATATACACACGTCACCTGCCCAGCACAGTCCCCCGGTATCCCCTCATTCTCCTAGCCCCCATACCACAGTCACCTGGCCCAGCACAGTCCCCCGGTATCCCCTCATTCTCCCAGCCCCCATACACACAGTCACCTGGCCCAGCACAGTCCCCCCGTATCCCCTCATCTCTTCTCCCCCCCCCCCCATACACACAGTCACCTGGCCCAGCACAGTCCCCCGGTGTCCCCTCATTCTCCCAGTCCCCCATACACACAGTCACCTGGCCCAGCACAGTCCCCCGGTGTCCCCTCATTCTCCCAGTCCCCCATACACACAGTCACCTGGCCCAGCACAGTCCCCCGGTATCCCCTCATTCTCCCAGCCCCCCCATACACACAGTCACCTGGCCCAGCACAGTCCCCCGGTGTCCCCTCATTCTCCCAGTCCCCCCCATACACACAGTCACCTGGCCAGCACAGTCCTCCGGTGTCCCCTCATTCTCCCAGCCCCCATACACCCAGTCACCTGGCCCAGCACAGTCCCCGGTATCCCCTCATTCTCCCAGCCCCCCATACACACAGTCACCTGGCCCAGCAACAGTCCCCCCGGTGTCCCCTCATTCTCCCAGTTCCCCATACACACAGTCACCTGGCCCAGCACAGTCCCCGGTTCCCCTCATTCCCCAGCCCACATACACACAGTCACCTGCCCAGCACAGTCCCCCGGTACCCCTCATTCTCCTAGCCCCCATACACACAGTCACCTGGCCACACAGTCCCCGGTGTCCCCTCATTCTCCTAGCCCCCATACACACAGTCACCTGGCCCAGCACAGTCCCCCGGTATCCCCTCATTCTCCCAGCACCCACATACACACAGTCACCTGGCCCAGCACAGTCCCCCGGTATCCCCTCATTGTCCCAGCCCCCATACACCACAGTCACCTGGCCCAGCACAGTCCCCCGGTATCCCCTCTTCTCTCCTACCCCCATACACACAGTCACCTGGCCCAGCACAGTCCCCCGACACAGTTCCTTCATTCTCCCAGCCCCCACATACACACAGTCACCTGGCCCAGCACAGTCCCCCGGCACAGTTCCTTCATTCTCCCAGCCCCCATACACATAGTCACCTGGCCCAGCACAGTCCCCTGGTATCCCCTCATTCTCCCAGCCCCCACATACACACAGTCACCTGGCCCAGCACAGTCCCCCGGTATCCCCTCATTCTCCTAGCCCCCATACACACAGTCACCTGGCCCAGCACAGTCCCCGGCCGTATCCCCTCATTCTCCTAGCCCCCATACACACAGTGTCACCTGGCCCAGACAGTCCCCCGGTACCCCTCATTCTCCCAGCCCCCATACCCACACATCCCTGGCCCAGCACAGTCCCCCGGTATCCCCTCATTCTCCCAGCCCCCACATACCACAGTCACCTTGGCCCAGCACAGTCCCCCAGTATCCCCTCATTCTCCTAGCCCCCCCATACACACAGTCACCTGGCCCAGCACAGTCCCCCGTATCCCCTCATCTCCCCGCCCCATACACACATTCACCTGGCCAAGCACAGTCCCCCGGTATCCCCTCATTCTCCCAGCCCCCATACACACAGTCACCTGGCCCAGCACCGGCCCCCGGGCCCCCCATTCGCCAGTTTTCCCCCATACCACAGTCACCTGGCCCAGCACAGTCCCCCGTTATCCCCTCATTCTCCCCAGCCCCCATACAACATTCACCGGCCCAGCACAGTCCCCCGCACAGTTCCTTCATCCTCCCACTCCTCGGCACCCGAGTGATTTGAATCATGGGCTGAGGAGCTTGAAGATGAACCGCTTAGGGTGGGTATGTGTATGGGGGGCTCTTGTGGTACAATGCTGCTCCAGCCACAAGATAGACCACAGGGGAGAAGCCGATGGCTCAGCCTTATCTGTGGGGCCTTTAACACTCACAATTAAAGGCCTTTGGGCCTCCTTATCCAAAATCGAATCAAACCACAGACAACCCTGCTCCAAAAATGAGGGACCCCAAGTAAAATGTAAATATGATTTGCAGATCTTCAAGACCCAATATAAGCCAGATGCTGAAAGTCAGTCATTTTACTACGTGATG
>NW_027209157.1:0-32475 GCF_027789765.1 Dendropsophus ebraccatus
TTTTTTTGCCAGGATGCCAACATGTAGCCCGACAGAAGGCACAAAATGTGATGTAAATATGAATATCAGAGATCACTTTTTTTTTTTGTTAGTTTTTTTCAAATTGTCGATTGTTATGTATACTTCTTTGTAGTTCCATATCACTAAAAAAAATCTTTAAAAAAAATTACTTGAACTAGTAAAGAATACCTGTCATTATCAAAAATTTTTTAATATGTCAGAGAGACAGATCAGCAGTTTTTTTTATCGGTTGGGGTCTGAGTGTTTAGACCAATCAGGAGTCGGAAGAAGTACGCATTTAGCACAATCACTCTCGGCTCTGTGTCACGTGACCTGGACAGACTCCCAATGTAAGTCTATAGGGCTGTCTAGTTACAGGGAGAGGAGCATGCGGTAGTGTTCATCTTCCTGTTTGTTCTACTGACCCATAAAAACTTTGGGGATGTCTCTGTGACATATCCAAAGTTTTTGTTATTGACCGGTACTCTTTCATAAAAGATTCTCCCTAGTGTTATGGATTTCATATTTTGTATATTTAGCGAAGTCTTTACAATATGGCGCTGACCTTCTAAACACATAGAGATGTTCTCATTCCTTAAAGCGACTCTGTACCCACAATCTGAAAATTGACTTCCATTATAAAAAAAACGGATAAAAATGCATCTTTTAGTACACATTTTTGTGTACTTTTCGGCTATGTTCACACAACCTATGTTTTCCATTGGAATTAATGGAATCCCGGACAGAGCATATACACATACAATATGCTCTGGCAGGGATTCCAGGCGCACAGAACATGTCAGTTCACACAATGGAGCGTGCAGCTAGGGCCACACGCTCCATTGTGTGCAGCAGTGAATTTGCATCCGAATTCAGCAGAAATGAAGATCATCTGGCCGTTACTGCAGTGCCGGCCTGAATGTCCTTCAGTAGCATCGGGTCACAGAACGGCTGGTGTTATACGTAGTGTAAACCTGGCCTTGATCTGTTTGGTTCTGTTTTTTTTTTTTTTATTATGGAAGACAATGGAAAAATGGATCCATCCATTTTGCAAAAACTGATTGCAGAAATGTAGTGTGAACCCAGCCTTAGACACAGTGTGTCACATATTGTTGTATAGAAAAGGCCAATAATAATAAATTCTGCAAATTTCTAACTTTTTCCCCATATACTGTAGCTTTGGTTCTAGTTCTTCCCCCCCCCCCCCATGTTTTCACAACTACATATCATCTTAGCCATCTTAGTCTAAGTCATGATTCTGGAAAGCAGCACTGGACAGCATTATTTATTGTAATTGATGATCAATGACGCAGAAGCCGCAGCAATTTCCTTATGATATAAAAGTTATTTATGCTAGAAAATTATATAGATTTGTAAATGACTTCTATAAAAAAAAAAACTCAAGCCTTCCAGTACTTATCAGCTGATGTCTGTTCCGCAGGAAATGGTATTAACAGTGGTATTCCAGTCAGTGCTCTCTGCCGCCATCTCTGTCCGTGACAGGAACTGTCCAGAGCAGTAGCAAATCCTCTCTGGACATGTGTCAGATTGAAAAGAATACACCACTTCCTGCAGGAGATACACATCCGATAAATACTGGAAGACTGGAGATTTTTAAATAGGAGTAATTTACAAATTTGTATAAGTTTTTAAAACCAGTTGATTTAATATATATATATATATCTATATATATATATATATATATATATATATATATTTTTTTTTTTTTTTTTTTTACCTGTGGAGTACCTCTTAAAGGCAGCAATGGTTTCTGGATTGAATCCTCGCCATATGTAAAAGATATGTTAGTGTTAGACATGAGTCACGTAATATCCAAGAAAATAGAAAAAAGTGCATTCCTTATTTTGTCGTCAGCTTTTCTAAACATTGTATATTAGGCATATATGATGTTTACATGCTTCAGGTATTATATGTAAGCAATGCAAGAAATGCTTTACTGCAGCTGCCGTGCTTCCCTGATATGTATGTGAACATTGCCTCTGTCCCTCCCAGAGAACGTCCACCCTTTCCCAGTTATTGTTTTGTTTGCTGAAGCCTTAGCTAGAATTTTTTTTTTGTTAATTTTAGATTGAATGTCTTTTATAGATTTGCAAAGCATCTGTTATGGCCGCTTGATGTAGAAGTCAATCAGTAATATATGTTGGTAATGCTATCTGTTTGCACTGTGTGAACTGTGGCTCTATAAGACTACGGTCTAGTGTTCAGTACTGAGATGTAATGTTTGCATTTCCTGGTGTGTTTCCTAAATGGAGAATGGTGTCTTCTCTATGGCTAAGTCTTACTGTGTTTTTACAGAAAACCATTCAGCCCCTCCAGATGTTACCACATACACCTCAGAGCACTCCATACAAGTAGAACGACCACAGGGGTCAACATCGCGGGCCACCTCCAAGTATGGCAACGCTGAACTTATGGAAACCGGAGATGGTATGTATCAGTCGCTAGTAATAAATGGAAAATCTAATACCGTATGTAATAATATTATATTTATTGTGTCATTGTAAAGTGCTGTCAACTGCTGACTCCATGTAATCGATTTGTAGAACCCGAAAAACGAGATTTACTATCAATAATTAGCTTAGCTTCTTTCTGTGCCCTCCCATTCCCTCTTTCCACTATTCAAAGTCAGTACAATAGTCAAATGGGCATTAACGTAGTTGTAATAATGGGAGTGAATGTCATGTGATGGGCGTCATTATACAGTAAGGGGGGTGTTTATTGGGCATACAAAACACAGCCAGGGGCGGATTAACTTTACCATGGGCCCCAGGCTGTTCACCAAGCTTGGACCCCCCAACCCACTGTAACTATAGCGGCACTAGCTTTAGTCTTTTTCTTCCATAATGCAGCCTGTAAAGGACCTGTGGTGACATCATTGTCACATGAAAAGGTCCTTCGGTATGTTCTTTAATGTTACTGCATTGTCTCCTGGCTGCATTTTTGCCCTGATTTGCGCAAAATTGTGGTAAAAAGCATTAATTTTTTTTCAAATCATGGCAAAACTGTTGCCTGGAGATAATACACCACTAAAAGTATAAGTCTGTTTTGGCCCCCCAGGAGCTCAGGGCCCCGGGCTACTGCCCGAAATGGACCTATTATAATCTGCTATTAAACACAGCAATCACTGAGCTCAGGGAGATCTGTGAAAGAAAAATCCAATAAAGTATTCATTTAAGAGTCTCTATTGATACATTGACCCCTATAAATTTAAATATACAAAAAAGGGTCAGTGGATCCTCAGTTGCGAGTCTCAAAACACGGGAATAGCCAGATATACCTAGCTTGTTGCCAAGGGGTGCCTCCAGATGGGTAGATCACCAAATCATCAGGATATGTAGCCCCCTTAAGTCCCACTCGGTTGTGAGTATTGGAACATAAATAGGAAACACCAAGGTGGCCCCTTTTGCATCAAATTGTAACTCAGGTGTGAGTATTGCGACATTTCAAGGGTTAACCAAAGCCAGGCATCCGTCCATAGACAGCAGTTCGGGGTATTTGCCCCTCATCAGTGTGGAGCAGGATTATGGCTACCAGGGGCAATGAAAAGTAGACCAACAAAACACAGCAATCACTGAGCTCAGGGAGATCAGTGAAAAAAATTTAATAAAGTACTCACTCATGAGTCTCTATTGATACCTTGCCCCCTATAAATTTAAATATACAAAAAAGGCATACACACACGTCAGTTTAAAACATTGACACCCCCTGACTTTATTATCACGTCTATCACCTGATATTTATTTTACCATTAAAATTATGTTCACGCCCATGTCAAACTATAAATCTACAGATCTCGGGGACAGAAGGGCAGATCAAGAAACTGAAACAGGTGTGTGATCAGGGATTTACCAAAGGTCCTTAATAAAGGGGTTTATTTTAATATTAAAACTTAACCCCTTTCGAGAAGGGTTCAATCCCAACAAGTCCATCCCCCCCGAACCGTTAGTTGTCAGCTATTCTGTAGATTCTGTTTAGTGGTGGGATACCTCTTTAAAATCTATGGTTAATCTTAACAAAAGTAAGAATGTCCTTCTTTGCCCATAGCAACCAATTTGAGATCGACTTTTATTTCAGCAGAGCTTATTTAACATTTGAATAAATGTTTTAAGGACATTCTTACTATAAGTTTGCTTTAGGGATGGTCCGAAACTACCGAGGTTCGGGTTCGTATGAACCCGAACTCTCGGCATCAGATTCACGCTGTCTGCCCGCTCCGTGCAGCGGGTGGATACAGCGGGAGGACCGCCTGGAAAACTAGGATACAGCCTATGGCTATGGCTGTATCCCAGTTTTCCAGGAGGTCCTCCCGCTGTATCCACCCTCTCCTTGGAGAGGGCAGACAGCGGGAATCATTGCAGAGAGTTCAGGTTCGTACGAACCCGAACCTCGGTAGTTTCGGACCATCCCTAAAGCAAACTTATAGTAAGAATGTCCTTAAAACATCTACTCAAATGTTAAATAAGCTCTGCTAAAATAAAACCGAACCTCTATCATGCTCGAGTCGATCCGAACCCAAACTCTCAGCATTTGATTAGCGGTGGCTGCTGAACTTGGATAAAGCCCTAAGGCTATGTGGAAATCATGGATATAGTCATTGGCTGTATCCATGTTTTCCAGACAACCTTAGAGCTTTATCCAAGTTCAGCAGCCACCGCTAATTCAATGCCGATCGTTCGGGTTCGGATCGACTCGAACCCGAAACCCGGTTCGCTCATCTCTAAAGTTAATGCAAACAAAGCCTGTTGTTGACACAATGTATCGAACAATGGCCGTTGTTTACTACAGACTTTACAAAATAATGATCATGTCAATTATTCCCGGCCGCTATCCATAGACTTCAATGCAATTTTTCTTCAAACCTTCCTCCGGATCAACACAGTAGGGTTTCTCTAGGTCGATCGTGATGGACTCTTGTCTTCTTCCACCCTTATTAACTATGTTACTATGTAAAACAATGGCTGTTGTTTGATCCTTAAACAATGGCTGTTGTTTTGAGTGCCAAATAACGGCCGTCGTTTGTGTGAACATAGCCTTAGGCTGTATCCATGTTTTTCCTGACTCCTGAGGGCTACATCTAAGTTCTTCAGCCACCATTATTCCAATGCTGAACGATCGGACTCAAGCATGCTCGAGTTGTGCTCATCTCCAGTAGCGACCTAACATGTCGGGTCTTTGAGAATGAGGGAAAAACCAGACGCCCCATTTCAGTGAATGATAAAAAAAATCTTCCACTATGAGGCTATGTTCACACACCATAAAAATAATGGCCGTTTTTATCAGATGGCTTTCGCTTAACAGCAAATAACAGCCGTTATTTTAAAACAATATATAGAATCTAATAACAGCTGTTTTAAAATAAGTTTCCCGTTAAATGACGGACATTCAATAAAAAAGGACGTCATTTTGACTGTGTGTGCACCTAGCCTACATATGTCAATATGGTTAAATCTTTGGTATTACCAAATATCAGGAAATTAAACTTAAAGTGTCACAGTTGTATTTTTTTTTTTTTTTTTTTTTGCAGAAATCAATAGTACAGGATTTTAGGAAACTTTGTAAATGGGTTTATTTGGCAAATATGCCATTATCTGCATTCAAAAAGACTTTCCCCAGGTCCCCCCCCTCCCTCCTCTCTCTCATCCACTGCTCATTATCAGAAAATCTCGACTCTTTTACATCAGTCGAGCCCTGTGTAACCTATGGAGGGGGGAAGAGGGAGATTAGTCGCCAGCAGAGATAAAAGGATTACACAGTGGGAGCTGTGTGAAAGCCGGTATTCAGACGTCAGAGAGGTCAGTGCTGACTTCAGAGGAGATAGCCCGGTAATGTAGCTGTAAATTAACTCTTTGTCATCCTGTTTTGGTGCCTCATCTCCCCCAACCCCTCCCCTCTCCATAGAGAACCATGAAGACAGGGGGGAGAGCTTCAAACTGCTTTTTCATGATAAAAATGCATTTTTCGGCTAATAATTCCAATAACAAAGTTTCTTAAAATCGCCTGTACTATTAATTTCTGCAAAAAAAATGTAAACGACAGTGACACTTTAACAAGAATAAAAAGGGAGTATTTTCTTCCCTTGAAGCATTGTAGACATTCCGAGCCTTTTGGGACTCAGATGAGCTTCTAATTCAGATCGATGTCATATTAAAATTTTACTTTATTGCTTTAATTCAAACCTGGGATTTTTTTTGCTTTTTGGATACAATTTTCTATTGCATCACATAAAACTCTGACTCCCTCATTGCGTTACCATCGTGCGTTCCTATATTCCGTCTATTGTTCCTTTATGACTAATGGTACGTTACAATCTTCAGATGCCGAAAACTGCTCAATGTAATTATACATTTAATGAGATTTTTCTTTAAGGTAATTGACAATAACATTACTTATATCTGGATATTAGAAGCAGTTTTTTTTCCTGTTTCTGCTTACAATTAATATTATTTTTTTTTCATTTCCCAATATTAAAACCAATCTCAAGCACTGGAGATAAGAGCGCCGGATCGGCGTAAACTACAGCTACAGCTTATTGGAGCTGATGTTAATTATTTTGAGAACAAACAGTCATTTAAAATAGTGAGAAAACAATTACGACTTACCGCATTCCAGCACTCGGCAGAACAGCCGCTCCCGCTGTAATGGCCGTTGCCTTTGGCAGGGTTAGTTTCTCATTTAGTTTTTTTAAACTCCTGGATTAGTTGATCTCTTACTAGAGAGCTGCAGCGCAGCAACGATTACCTTGAGTCACTTGCCAATCTGATTCATCTGATAATACGAATGGCTGACTCATAGACTGATGCACTATTATCATCTAAGCCATTAGGCGTAAACTATGCTAACTGATGTTTTACAGTGATCATTGAACACACCGTTTTCCTGCATACTGATAGTGGTGTTACGCCCTGCCCCAATGAATGGCTCTATAGGGGGCCAGATGGGGTAATGTGTCTTAAAGGAGAAGTCCAGCTAAAATTTTTATTAAAGTATTGTATTGCCCCCCAAAGGTTATACAAATCCCTAATATACACTTATTACAGGAACTGCTTATAACGTGCTTTTTTCCCTGCACTTACTACTGCATCCAGGCTTCACTTCCTGGATAACATGGTGATGTCACTTCCTGGATAACATGGTGATGTCACTTCCTGGATAACATGGTGATGTCACTTCCTGGATAACATAGTGATGTCACTTCCTGGATAACATGGGGTTGTCACAACCCGACTCCCAAAGCTGTGCGGGCTGTGGCTGCTGGAGAGGATGATGGCAGATGGATGCTCAGTGTCCTTCCAGTGCCCTGTGTCCCTCAGTGTCCCCCTGCCATCATCCTCTCCAGCAACCACAGCCCGCACACCTGTGGGAGTCGGGTCGTGACATCACCATGTTATCCAGGAAGTGACATCACCATGTTTTCCAGGACGTGACATCACCATTTTATCCAGGAAGTTAAGCCTTTATGCAATAGTAAGTGCAGGGAAAAAAGCACTTTATAAGCATTTCCTATTTTCTCCTTTAAAGGTGTTGTACAGCGAAAATCTTTTTCTTTCAAATCAACTGTAGTCAGAAAGTTATACAGATTTGTAATTTACTTTTTTCTAAAAAAAATCTCAAGTCTTCCCATACTTATCAGCTGCTGTATGTCCTGCAGGAAATGTTTATTTTCAGTCTGAGACTGTGCTCTCTGCTGACTTCTCTGGTCGAGACAGGAACTGTTGAGAGTAGGATAGGCTTTCTATGGTAATCGCCATAGAAATCCTCTCCAGCTCTGGACAGTTCCTGTCTCGGACAGAAATGTCAGTACGAGCGGAAACTCCTGTCAAACGTCCCTGCTCTCGTATACTGTGTGACTCTCTCTACTGCTATAAGAAAGTGAGTTAGCAGTCACATGTGAATTGAGGATAGGCCAATAATTTTTTTAAACACCCATATAACTCGGTTTAGAATAAGAGGCACATACTCTATGTCTGCACGTGAGTCCTGTTGTATAATCATTTTCTGAGCACTACTAGGTTATGCCCATGGTTGTTATCATATCGTTCCTGCTTCCGTATCAACCTTTGATGGATGGATTTCCACATGAGGATGATTGATCTCTGTAGAGTAATGCACACGGCCACTGCTGAAAGCAGATCTTAGAGGCGAACTCAAGAAGTTTTCTAATACTTTCTTCTGACATCCGTCATCTGTTACCACTGTATGCACCGGCACTCCATTACTCTGTAGAGATCAATGATCTCAATGTGCGTATCTGTTTCCCCTGTCAGAAAATAAAATAGAATGGGAAAGCATATTATAACACCCACGTGCTGAAGGACCAACTCATATTTCTATTTGCTGCTGCACTGCTTTTAGTCTGGACATCGGACATTCTTGTTATTTGTGATGCCAGCGAAGATGAATGTCACCTGTTAGCCAATGCTACTTATAAATTACTATGGCAAATACACCCCTTTATAGTTCTTGTCCAATTAAATTTTTTCTCAAAAGTTTCCAATAACCGTCCAGATAAAAAGACAGGACACCTGTGGCCGATATAAGAAATGCTCACCACCACCATCATCCATGTTAAGTTGCTGCTCCTGAGACTTGGGCCATTTTGTTTTTTACTGTGCTGTTAGTTTCTGTGTGTAATATGCTATTTAGGATCTAGACTTTCAACTGGGTGGTCACCACCTCTTAGTTCTCACCAGGAAGAACCTCAAGTACACACCTTTTTAAAAGCAGTGGTGACCACCCGCTTGACAATGCAGACCAGGGTGATGTCACAGACTGTCAATGGGGCGTGTCACTTCTTTTCTCACTAGGGTGTGAACCTAAAGTTCTCGGCCTTGAACCAAGCAGTGGTGACCGCCCAGTTGAGAGTCTAGGTCTTAATTAGCATATCAGGCGTCAAGACTGATGGCATTCATAAGAGCCAAAAGAAAAAAAGTATCTGAATATGTAGAACAGCAGCTCCACAATGTCCATACCAATGTTGACCAAGAGAAAAGGAAAGCCTCGGTTTGCTAAATATTAGCCTACTACTTAAAGTGACTCTGTACCCACAATCTGACCCCCCCCCCCAAACACTTGTACCCTCGAATAGCTGCTTTTAATCCAAGATCTGTCCTGAGGTCCGTTCGGCAGGTGATGCAGTTATTGTCCTAAAAAACAACTTTTTAAACTTGTAGCCCCGTGCCCAACGGCCAGGGCTTGTAGTATCTGTGCCCTAACTTTGCACCACCGCTCCGTCCCTCCTCCCCACCCTCCTCATCATTAGGAATGCCACTGGAACATTTTCTCCTGTCTAACATTGCACAGGTGCCTTAACAATCCAGCCCATGTTCAGTATTCACACAGCTGAGGAATAGGAGACAATCTGCCTGGAGCATTCCTAATGATGAGGAGGATGGGGAGGAGGGACAGAGAGGTTGTGCCAGGCTAATGCATAGACATTCTAGGCCACGGCCGTTGGGCACAGGGCTGCCAGTTTACAAGTTGTTTTTAGGACAATAACTGCATCATTTGCCGAACGGACCCCAGGACAAATCTTGGATTACAAGCATCTATCTGAAGGTACAAGTGTTTTGGGGGGGTACAAGTGTTTTGGGGGGGTCAGCTTGTGGGTACAAAATTCTAATTTCTGTTTTAAATTTGCACTTATTGTTTTATAGGAGTCCCTGTAAGCAGTAGAGTGTCTGCAAAGATCCAGCAACTTGTCAACACCTTAAAAAGACTAAGCGGCCACCATTACGGGAGTTCTTCGTTGCCGATTTTGAAGAGTTATTGGAAGGTAGTAATACCATTTAATTTTTTTTTCTTTTTATTATGTTATTATTAGGATATTCATGGAATGCTGCTGATTATAAAGGGCCAGATTTACTAAACTGTGTAAAATGGTTGTGTAAACGCCCACATCACCAATTACATCTCTGCTTTACTGTTAGTTCCCCCTTTTGTTCCTTAGGTAGGCTAATATAGCATTCTAATAATTTCACTAACTTCACTTCATTAGTGCGAGAGACCTTTGGGATAAATACTCATTAGAATATATGTAAATTAGTAGACTTAAATGAAACAGAGTCCTCTAGGGTTGTGTTTTGCCTTGTCTTATAAAGCCTTGCTGTTAGTGCAGGAATCAGTCCATTTAGTATATCATTATCTTTCTTCTTTTTTTGCACCAACCGCCAGCCACATGATGCTTCTTCTCCTTACTAAAGTTAATCTTTACCAGCTGCCAGCTACCCCAAACTGCCGGTACCGTCCTCTAGTCTTTGCCACGCCCTGACCGATCCTAGGGTAGTCCTTTCTCCTAGGGCTGGTATGATGGTTAAAAACAACTTTTATTCCTGCAGTAGCGGCCGGATGGTCTTCACTGCTGCTGAATTCAGATGCGGGCATATCAGTGTGTGCCAGCATCCGAATTTCCTGCTGCTCACAATGAAGCGTGCGGCCGGAGCAGCACGCTCCATTGTGTGCACTGACAGGTTTTTCAATGGAATAGCGGCTGCAGAAAACTGACATGTCAGGTTTTGCTGTGCCCCCTTTGTGTATACACTCCGGCCGGGATTCCCTCGGATGCAGCACTACGTAAGTACCATAGTATTCACGGCCGTTGTGCAAATCATAGTGTGAACATAGCCTAACATTGTTGGGCCAAAAATAAAAGCAATCCTTCCAGATGTTCTTGGATGACACACATCAATATAAGCAATAGGTGATCTCTCCATGTAACGTAGCACAGTTCCCTGCTCTTTTTCCTGTCTTCGGAGAGTATTAATAGGCGCTACACACCTGACTCCTCCAGAATAGACGCGCCGTCACGTTAGCACTAATTGCATCTGATCAATTTGTCAACTTTCATTTGTGCTGAAATGTGAGAGGTGCCCAAAACCAATAAATACTATTTGTGATCTGGCAGAACGCTAATATCATAATAATCTCCTTCCATCCCCATAGTTTTGCTTAATTACATAGCAGAGAAAAGCACCACAGTAACATTCTGTCTGCTCGCTGTCCTTTCCCAGGGTGGATTACATCATTGCATTTCTATATTTAAAAGAAAGTGAAACATTTACGTGTTTTATGGCACAAACCTGTCTTCTTTTTTTCCTTTATGATGCAAATACCTTACATTATTCTTCATGCGAAATGCATCAAGTGTATAAATCTATTGGCAGAGATCCCTAATGACTCTACCCGCATCGCGTTGTGTGCCAGATTCATCAACAGGATGAACGCCCTGTTGTTGTATCTGGTGTAGGTTAAAACAACAGTATGTTGGACCTGAAATTGTTTTCTGACACATTTCTAAGTATAAAAGAGTGGAAACATTTTGATAAATAAGTCTTGCTCGGCACGAATCCAAAGCCTTGGCCACATGGTGAGATAGATATGTATGTGTCAGAAAGGGGTGCTTCAAAACATGCTGGGGTAGATTAAGACCTTATAGACCTGATTACCCTCCCAAATATTAGGATTCATGGCCTATTCTGTACACACTGCTAAATAGAAAGCTGTCAATCACTGTGTGTGGGTGGGGCAAGGAGGACTCTCACTGTCCCATCTAAGAGTCCTGTCAGAATTTTCTTTCTCTCTCGCGCTCTCTCTCTCTATATGTGTATGTATATATATATATATATATATATATATATATATATATATATATATATACATACACATTATAGAGAGAGAGAGCGCGAGAGAGAAAGAAAATTCTGACAGGACTCTTAGACGGGACAGTGAGAGTCCTCCTTGCCCCACCCACATATATACTATATAATCAGCTTCTCTCCCTCTATCATATGCTGCTTTCAGATTGGGTGACATAAATTGCCTACAGGTTCACTCAAAACTAGACAATCTAAGGGCCCAACCTCTGCCTGACACAAGCTCTGATTGCCTAGATCGGTGCTTGTTTACTGAACTTATTACATTGTTGAGCGCCTCGTATTGGACCGGCTTTTACCTTTTTTAAATTCTGAGATTATTAAAGTTTTAACAATAAAATAAACAAAGCAGAACAAATGACCCAAACAAAAAGTAAACAAGAGCAACAAGAAAAAAAGGCTGTGAGAAGGTGTGTCCGGTATCATCCAGACCAAGGAGGCCCAAGAAAATAGTAAGGGGGTGTGGATGTACGATCTTTCAGCCACCCATTTTTTCTCCCATCCAGCCCCCATCTGACCATACACAGGAATGTTCAGCACAGCCGCATGTTTCCTGTGTTCTCTATGGGAAAGGCTAATTTGTAGCCAGAAAGCTCTCCCAAAACAGAAGGGTTGGGCAGTGATTTTCATCAGGCCTTACCCCTATGATCTGTGGTTGGTCAGGAGAGCCCCTTACACTGACAGCCAAACCCTCCACAAGCAGCAGGTATGGCCGACAAAAAGTATAAAGTGCATGGGACCTTAAGGCAGGATGGGACAATAATTACTGGGAGGGTCGAAAGGAGGATCCTTGGGGGGACATAAAAGCCATGTATTTGTCTATGTCCACAAATTGCCAAAAAAAAAAAATAGACAGGGTGTCTCCACAAAGCAGAGATAAAGGCCCCAGCACCGTTGACCAGATGTTGGACCATGGATTGGCAGTAGGGAAAAACAGATGCATGTGTGTGTATTCGTTTTGATCAGTTTTTCTATTGAATTCCATAAGAAAAAAAATGGGATCAAAACGGATCCGTTTTTTTTTAACGGACACAAAAATGAGGTCGACTATGTTTTTGTGTACGTTAAAAAAAAACACGTTTTTTTTTCATAATGGAATTCAATGGGAAAACTGATCACAGCGGATGCACACACATGCATCCATTTTTCCATCCGTTTTTTTAATCAATTTTTTGCAAAAAACTGATGAAAAAAAAAAACGGATTGCAAAAACATAGTGTGAACCCAGCCTTAGGCTGATAATCATCCCATGTAATTGGCAAGATTTTAGTTAATTCTCCCCACTGAATTAATTATCTTCATTTGCTGTTATAGAATGTATTCCAGGCCAGGATTTTTTTTTTTTTTTAATACAATTTACGTTTTTTTTTTTTTTTTTTTTTTCTTGTATTAACATTAAATCTTTCATTATATTCTACCTGAAAGTTCAACAGCCAGACCCAAACCAGCCGAAACCAGAAGGAGCGCAGATGTTAGCCATGCGAGGAGAACAGTTGGGAGTAGTCACAAACTGGCCACCTTCATTAGAAGCAGCACTACAGCGATGGGGAACCATATCACCTAAAGCGCCCTGCCTTACCACTATGGATACAAATGGGAAACCACTCTACATATTGACATATGGTAAGAGTCTGGGACTTGTGTTGACTCGCACGGTTTTGAGTGAAAAAAAAAAAAGATCAAAGTGTGTTTAACGTCATTGACTACACAAGCTGAATGTTATAAAACCGAACGAGTGGGGGTCTGTTTCTTTGGAACATATTAAACTAAGAGCAGATGTATAGATAAGGTGAACACCAAAGGCTAGTCTTAAATAAAGGGTATAGAAGTGGTGGATTGACTTCTGCACACAAATTAATCAGTTAAAGGAATATAATGAAGGTAATGTCACTGTGATTAATGACTGTACTACAGTGACTTAAACGACTGTTCTGACATTCATTACCGTACGGCTGAAGTAATGAAATTGATATGGAAATTCATTTTCGGTTACTATTATTTGTCCTTAGAACAGTTAAAATGGGCTTTATTTGGATATGCCATTTGGCTGGTTAGGAAAGCATGTCTTCGTGGTTACTTTTGATGGATCAACCCAAATCCTTTTTCGTTATAGTTATAAATGGTGTACTGCATGAGTTGGCTACCACGTCTTGAGGTCATACCAATGTCTTGAAATGGATGTTCCATTTTCGATGAAGGAATGGGCAGTAGTGGTAGTGTTCACACCAAGGGCATGACACTGGGTCTTATTTGCATGCCTCAATTCTCTCGGCGCTAACGATTAAGTTTAGAATTTATTGTGTCATTTAAATTTTCTAGTTCCCCATGTTGCCCCAGAGTGTACTAACATCCCCGGAGGATATTGCGAACAGTATACAAATTGTTCAATGTAACATGGAGTTGCCTGCAATGGTCAAAAGCAGGGATGGGGAATAGTGTTGAGCTGAATTGGGGAAACTGTTGGGGATCGGCAACTTCTCTGAACGATTGGCATTTGATTTCCGCTGTCTGGAGAAGTTGGGTGTCGCCCTAGGACTGCCAGGAAAACATGGATACAGCTTTAGGCTATGTTCACACAACGTATGAGACCGGCCGCTCCGTGACCCCGGCCAGGTCACGGAACGGCTGGTCTCAGCCCGGATCATCCCGGCCGGTACTTAAGTACCGGCCGGGTGATCTTTCCGGCCGCAGAGCTCTGATGCGGGCGCATCAGCGTGCGCCCGCATCAGAGCTTACCATAGCACACAGTGAAGTGAGCGGCTGGAGCCGCTCGCTTCACTGTGTGCACTGACTGTGTGCACTGATCTGTCAGTTTTTTGCGGCCCCGTACGGGATCCCGGCCCGAGCGTTTACTATGTGTGTACGCTTTGGCCGGGATTCCATAGCTTAATAGGCTGTGTTCCGCTGCACAAAAACTATGTTCGTTGTTGCCATTGGCAACAACGGCTGTAGTTTTACGTAGTGTGAACATAGCCTAAGGCTGTATCCATATTTTCCATGACTTTCTAGGGCTGCAACCCAACGGAAATCAAATGCCAATCGTTCACGACCCTCAAGTCCGCTCAACACTTATGCGGAAACGTTGGCCTTCCAGCTGTTGTCAAAATAGAATTCCCATGATACCTGGACAGCCAAAGCTTTAGCCCCGCTCGGCAGCCGCTCACTTCTTTCCCTGCAGTCCCTCCGCCCACGCTTACCACCGCCTCCATGTACCGCCTTAGCTTTGGCTGTCCAGACATGATGGAAATTTTAGTTTTGAAACCATTGGAGAGCTGAAGGTTCCCCACATGACGTTTAAGGAGTAAATAACCCGAAAGTTGGAATTGTAGGTTTTGGTTATTTACCACCCCATATTTTCTGTTCTTCTTTATTTTTCTTTCAACTGGTTCTCATCTTTTCGGTATAAAAGTCAATATTTATGTAACTTGGATAATTAACACTAACTGAATTTTCGTTGAAAACATTTTGGATACTGTTTGTCTAAATCATAGCTAAACTTTACGGCAAAGGCTTTCTTCTCTGTGTGATTCCACTTCAAAGCATCCTTCACAAAGTACTGTATGTCCCTCTGGTATTAATATTAATGGTTCATCCTGCTCTCAGAACCTGTGTGGATTCTTATGTACTTTGTAAGCGTGTAGAGTACTTGAGCCTTCAAATAAAATGATGAATTAAAGGGGTTTTCCCATTAAGATGAATAGGTCTAAACTGATGCATAAAGTGAAATCAAACATGTTTCAAATGTGTATGCATTGATTAAAATCTACTGTTTGAGAGAGATATACCTGCTAATCCCTCATGTCCCTACTTTGTTTTCATAACCTGTTGCCCTTGTGTACGTCCACTTTCTGGAGACCATTAAGGTGGTCGCACATGCTCAGTTCACCTGCAGTCTCGCAGTCTTCTAGTCTCCTAGGTCACAGTTCAGAGAGGGAGAAGAACAGTACAGTGATGTAAGTTGTAGCTAACATGGAACGTGTGCACTTCTTTAGATTATACTATATAGGTGGTATACATAAGATTTTTGTGGGATTTTTCCAGCCATTCTGTATCTTTGTATACCCACAAATTGGCAAAATGGCCATTTTTTTAGGCTACATTCACATATCGTTGGTCTGTCCGCAATTGCGGGCACACAATTGCAGACAGAACATAGGACCAATGGCATTCAATGGCCCCGTTCACGTATGTCCTTACGTGGATCGCACTGGTAATGTAGTGCTTCGTGCTTCACGTTCGTAGTGCAAGTCTGTGGTCGCAAGGTGCACTACAGGTGTGTGAATTTAGTAGAGATTAGCAAGGACCTGGGTATTGCTGGAATACTGGTTGAAGGGGATCCGCACTCTGCAGGGTACAGAAGACTTAATGGTATGATATGGGCCAATTATTGTCAGGCAGGAAACCTTAAAGGGCATTCACACGTTCTGTTCACGCTCCATAATTAGACAATGTTCTACAGAATGGAGTTCGGGGCTCCTGGAATCATGATCCGTGATAATACTGGGAGCTCCGAAACAGTTTAACTGTACTGATACAGCTTCCATTCACGGACCATAATCAATGGAACGCGTGATGTTTGTATGGGTACAGTATAAAGCTAGGGTTACATCACATTTTCGGCCCCATTGACTTGAACGGGCAAGATATAGTCGACCACGCTTTTCAGTCCTGCATAAAAGAAGTATACGTCAAGGAAATGGACAGAACGTAGTAACAAAATTACTATGCCCTGCCCATTCAAGTCAATGGGGTCTTATTTTTATAGATTCCCAACGTATACCCCGATGTGGGTCCAAAAACGTGATGTAAACCTGCCCTAATCCCTCATAGTAGCAGGCCAGTAGAGGAGATTTTACAAAATCCTAATGTAAATTTTGCCATTTTTAGCATCGCAGAGGTGAAATCTTTAGGGAAAGCAAAAAGGAAAAAAGTAACTACCAATGGGGATCGCGTCTATTGTGAGTTCCGCTATGGAACCCTAGGACGTCATTGCCTGCCCCTGGGTATCAGCCAATATAACAGGCACTAGTTGCTTTAATAGAACACTCACCAGAAATCCTTCATTGTATTTGTTGCTCAGCTCTGAAAAAGCACTTAGTAAATTGGTTCTAAATTGGAGCACTTAATGGCCGACACTATGATCCAGTCAGGCTGTCTGCAGATGATAATTTCTAAAAATTGCTCTAGTGATTTGTTGTGCGATCAGACAGTGCAAACACCCAGAACGTGACATGAAATGCAATTTTCCTGGCAATGATAAATGCACTGTCTGAACTGGCAGCTACTGAGCAATCACATATTCATTTTCCCTTTACTTGTTGTGCTGATAAATATATTATACTGGGATTAGTGTTTGTGGCCTCCTGGATATCTGAGTCAGACAGACCAATAGATCCTTGCTGCCATTTTTAACTTTTTATACAGTACCGAATGAACAGTCCCTAATAGTTCCCACTCCAAGGTCCATACTGAATAGATCAATCAGTTGTGTCTGCTTTTGCATAATGGGATTTTCCAATTTAAAGGTAACCTGTCATGTGTTTAATGCTGCCAGAACCACGGGCAGCATGAAATGGGGACAGGCTTCCTTATTAGAATGAATTTATTCCGATTTAACGTTAGTTCTGTGGTATACCTTTCCAATTTTCTCCAAATCTAATAATTCATTCTGAAGAATAGCTCAGTCCTAAAGGGGTACTCCGGATACACAGGTATACTTCTGGTGCCTTGCAGCAGTAAGGGGTGACACGGGGTAGAACAAGACCCTGGGGGGAATAGGATCCTGCTCTGTATCTCGCTATTCAGCGGCGCTAGAACAGAGCAAGAGACTGCACAAATGGTGGTGGCACGTTGCCCCTTTCTGCTGCCAGGCATTAGAAATGTATATGTGTAAATAAAACACAATACATATTTTTTAATGTTGTATTACACAGTAATATAACTTTATAAAAGCTGTGTATTAAACACTATATCTTAGTCTCCGGAGTACCAGTTTTAGATAGATTGTCAGCTCCTTGAGGGATCAGGTTACATGCTGGTGAGAAGTTGGGAGATTGGCTGGAGAGAGGAGAGAGCTACAGCCAGAGAGACTACAGGAGCTTTTAGTGAGTGTTGTGCTGGATTTACAGCTTAGACTGCTTATTATTGCTCTTTAATGTCCTTTAAATTGCAACTGCTTTTAGGGGGCTGGTGAAGAGCGTTGGTAGGGCAGGATACCCTCTTTAATGTGTGTTCAGTGTATAGGAAACATCATAGTTTGCATATCCACCTTTGCAGTAACTGAAAATTAGATACAGATGGAGCGTCTGGAAGAAAACTGGTAAAATTCCATATACAGGTTATAAAATGGCTAGACATAGGGCAGCTCGTCATGTAGACACACACCATGACTTTGTACCTCAAATGACATGTATACTTAAATAATACTGGCTCATACTGACCTTTTTGCAATGAGACACCATTCCATATTAACATGGACGGAGTTGAGCCTTTTAGCCTTTTGAGTCTGATCTCTTCTTTTTGGAATCTCATGTTATTTAGGCATTTGTGAGGCTTTTATCGCAGATGGGAAATGTCTAAGGAAGATTTTGTAGTTTATGTTGCTTCCTCTTAAAATTGTTCGCTTTAGATCCATGTCCTGTCTTACCGGCTGCGCATTCATTTGTACCGCTGACTTAAAGTAATCGAGGCTTCTGCTGTAAATCTTCATGGTTTCAGTTGGATTCAAAGAATTTTTGATAAAATCTTTAGTGGTCAGATGTTGGCTGTGATGTTGGAGTCTCGGAGCTTTAAAAACTGCATCATGCCTTAGATGTCGCCTTTCATGTGGGCTCCCCCCGCCATAATTTTTTTTACTCAAAACATGAAAAATACTTAAAATTCTTATAAATTTTTTTTTTTTGTAGGGGATTTAGAGAAAGCTAAATGATTTTTTTGTAGTCATCTAATCCTACAGTTTTTTTTCTCAGTTTGTTTAAATCTCAACTATTTGGTTGGAATGTTCGGTCGTTCTGCCATAGTAAATCTTTGGCAAATAAACTTTGAAGATGGTGTTGATTCGCCCCAACCTCAGTGTTTACATTCGAAGTGAGAAGGCAAATCTTATTAGCGAGTCTCGCACTCCGACTTCCTCTCTGTTAACTGACTGCCTTGCCCCCGGGCTGGCGGCAGTCACTCATTAACCATTAACACGTTTTCTCGTGGAATGATGCCGATGGAACATTAAAAGAAAATAATGACTAACTATAGCAAGGTTATGTGGGTACATGAATAATTCACTCATACCCAAGTCTAGCTCTAATGAGAAAAGTTTATTTTCGATGTAGAGAAAATCTGTAATTTGTTTAAAGGTAGTTTTTCTACTTTAATTCTCAATTTCGTAAAATCATTGGTAGTATAAATTAGGTATAAATAAATAAATAAATAAATAAAGGTATAAGTATAAATATAAATTAGACAGTGCACCCCAAGTGGAAGAGGACGGTACTACATGCAAAAAATAACATTACTGTAAGGCTGCTTGGTAAATCTTCCCCAGAGAGTTTAAGTTGAACCAGTCATTGTGTTTGAACCTTCCCTCATCCCACCTCCAGTACCTTATAGCTGCGGGGGTGCTGGGGCTAAAGTGGCAGGTAGTCACACTGCCTTTGTCCTCCTCCTAGATACTCTCGTTTAAAGTGTACCTCCAGTGTTCTTTTCAGAAATGACTGTGCACGATACCTCGCCCCAGAGATGAGCCAGACGAATCTTACAAACCAATATTTGGACCAAACTTTGCAAAAAGCTTTGTTTGCTTCTGAGCTGAACTATTTGCAAGGAGTTTGGAAAGATGGCAACCATGCAACTTAATACACATTAAGGCTATGTTCACACTACGTATATATCCGGCCGCATATTTTTTGCCGCCGGATATATACGTGTAAAACTGCGGCCGGAATTTACGCAAGTTGCGTACGGTACCGCGAACTTACATCCGTAATCTATGTACGCCTTCCGAGAGGCGTAAGTAGCGATCTGACAGCGGTCTTTTACTTGGATATCTTCGGCTAGCCCCGGACACCCCACAGAAACTTTTGGATCTGCAAATCAAAGTGTAAAAATTAAGAAATCACCACTCCGTACGGGACCGCATGTTACGCTACGGGCGTAAGTTACAGCATTTCCGTCCCAAAACAATGGTCTGGTTAATTTTTTACGGCGCCGCATACGATCCGGGCGTAAGTTCTAACGTAGTGTGAACTGTGCAGCCGTAGATCGTATACTTTCCATTGTACGCAAACTACGTTCACAGTTCACACTACGTAAGAACTTACGCCCAAATCGTATGCGGCGCCGTTAAAAATGAACCAGACCATTGTTTCGGGACGGAAATGCTGTAACTTACGCCCGTAGCGTAACATGGAGTGGTGATTTCTTCATTTTTACACTTTGATTTGCTGATCCAAAAGGTTCTGTGGGGTGTCCGGGGCTAGCCGAAGATATCCAAGTAAAAGACCGCTGTCAGATCGCTACGTACGCCGCTCGGGAAGCGTACGTAGCTTACGGGTGTAAGTCCGCAACTTGCGTAAATCCCGGCCGGCCGGACATATACGTAGTGTGAACATAGCTTAAAAAAACAAATAAGGGTAAGCTCACCTGTCAGCGTTCCTCTTCCGGGTCTGCGGTGTGCCCCACTGATTGTAGCCGCCTCCAGCACGCTCAGCCAATCATGGAGACTGGACAGTGCCATGGCCAGTAATTGGCTGAGCAGGCTGTCACTATTGTCTCACTGGCCAATCAACAGTGCTGTCCCGTGATTGGACGAGATGGTTTTTGGCAGTTGCAGGGCACACTTGAGATGAACGATATCGGGGGAGCATGGACAGGTAAGTTTTGATTAGCGAACTTACAGAACCACACTAAATCAGCTAAACTCTTGCAGTCTTTTAGCTGTTTGTAGTTTGTTTAAGGTTTCAGTTCAGACAAGCCCAAGCTTTACTTTTAAAAAGTTTGCTCATCTCCATTCGCCCCTTTTCCATTATATTATGCAAAGATCACCTTCTAGATCCAAAATGTGTTGGCGACATATTGATGTTTCAAATAAAGCTGCATTTTTTAGTTCCCTCTGGAAGGTGTAGAGTTCTTAAAGGGAAACTATCAGCAGGTTTGTACGTACAAACCTGCTGACATCTTCCCAAAGGCTCTTACATCCCCTCCTAATTATGCATAGATGAATATGCATAAGTGGGAGGCTGTACAAGCTGGTGGATGGCAGGACAGTGCAGATCTGCTGCGACAGGTGCATATCAGCAGGTTCTTATGTATGATCCCTTATTTTCATTTCATTTTCATTTCATTTTTTCATTTGTTTTTTGCAAAAAAAGGATGAAAAAAAAAAAAACGGATTGCAAAAACGCAGTGTGAACCTAGCCTAATGTTTGTGCCTCCCTGCATGTCTGCACCCCCCTTCTGGTTCTATAGTAGAGCTGGAAAGACTGTGGCTTTGAACTGCAGTACCAGACGCAGCCTATGGACATATGTGGAGCTCTTTCTGAATGATTTTTTTCTAATCTTGAACAATTCCTTTAAAAACGTACACAGCTATATAGTCATTTCCTGACGAAGGTCAGTTTTCCTGACATTTTTTCCATATTTATGTCCATTTTGTATGTTCACGCTGTCAGCTCATCAGATACTTATATCTTATAACTTCATGTTCCTTTTAAGCGTTCTTTATTGCTTTGACCTGTCAGTGGAATACATCCAGACCCTGGCTTCATTTTCCTTACAGCCTGACAAGAACAGACATTTCTGAATATAAACATTTTTCTTTGCGTTCTAAGTTTGCCAGGCGTTTCTATTTCTGCTTTATTTGAAGTGAAAGCTTATTGCATATTTTTAGGTCTTAGTTTCCATTCCCTGTGCCCCATTAAAGCTCCTGTCCATGCGGTATGTCCTTTACTGAAGCAGCGGTTTGTACTTCAGAGCTGCTCTTCCTGCTTTAATGGGGGAGGGCAAATAGCTAATACTTTCTCATTTATTATGGAATTACTGTATGTAAACAGTGTTAACCATGCCACTCAGTATGCATACAAGTACCCTGTTTCCCAGAAATAAGACATCTACTGAAAATAAGACCTAATAGAGGTTTTGCTGAATTGCTAAATATAAGGCTTCCCTGAAAGTAAGACTTAAAAAAGTTTTTATTTGGAAGCATGGCCCCGCCGAACAGAGCACCAGGGTAAGCAGCTGTGATTCTTCTTAGCCCGCCGCCATTTTCCCCTATCTTCACCGCCTGTTGCAGAGCAGCTGCATGCAGGACCTGAAGACTGTCACGTGCCGCCAACCCTGATGTTCACTTCCGCGGCCATCACTTGCAAATGTGCAGGCAAGGT
This sequence comes from Dendropsophus ebraccatus, assembly GCF_027789765.1. Lineage (NCBI taxonomy): Eukaryota > Metazoa > Chordata > Amphibia > Anura > Hylidae > Dendropsophus > Dendropsophus ebraccatus. The sequence continues at coordinate 22,043 of NW_027209157.1, forward strand.
ATCAAGGGGCCCGTCACCTGCCACCATCTTCATTGTTCCCTACCACCAGATGTATTATATCTTACTGGAGAAAAATGCCACTTTCTTAATTAATATTATTATTTTGTCAGTGCTTCATTTAGAGCCTAAAGTGAATTTTTCACCTGCTGGCCACATACTAAACTGTTGATGCTAATGGATAGTTATCAATAACATGCTAAATATTCCTTTGGTGCCTTTTTATTCTCATAAAGAAACGTGTCAAGGAGGCAGGGCCTATTACTCCATAGGCCATCACTCTGCCGTATGCCCACCTATTACATAATCGGTGACACACACTGGGCATAGAGCACAGTGAGAAGTAGTGGTGCTAGAGCTGAGGGAACCAACCATAGGCTCCTCCTCCTTGGCACTTATGTAGTTGTCCTTTGTGTATGTGAGACTGAACTAATGTGAATGGTAACAACCTCTGTACAATCCTGTAAAATATGTAAAGTCAAAGGTGACAAAGAAGTAACAAATTAGAAATTTGAGACAATTACTATCATTAGAAATAATCATTTTGTGAAATACTGTTCTGTCAGTTTTTGATAACTTATATTATTTCTAATATAATTATTTTTTACAGGAAAACTATGGACTAGAAGTATGAAGGTTGCCTACAATATATTACATAAACTGGGAACTAAACAGGAGCCGATGGTCAGGCCTGGAGACAGGGTAAAGCTTTGTACTATGTCCTCTTGTTAATGGATTGAGCCTTTGTTGTTGGGCTTTTTTTATGTGTATATGTTGTTTAGTATGTTTTCTACTTTTATTAGCCATCACATCAGACTTAGAAACAATATTGTAATTTTACTACAGCTAAGATAATGTTGTGGTCTTCAGATACTTTATTAAAGCCTGGTATCCAGCCTAAGCAATCCTCTGTTACCTAAATACATCAGAAACACTGATCTCTCCCCTTTCTATACTTATATTAGGTATCGTTGTATGTAAGCATCTTATTTTAGTGCCGTTTAGGATGTGTATCTTGAAAACTCTCGGTGGACATGCTTATTATGTCCATAGGCCTACATGTAGCTTGTACTTTTTGGCAGCGCCAGGATACTTTTTTTTTTTTTACCTCATAGCAAAGCATAGTCCACTAAGCTTTCCCATGCAACAGCATAAACAATTAAATCATGTGGTATAATTTATTTTAATAGGCACAAAAATTACACCAGACACTGCTTAAAAAACACCATAATTTTTAGTAAAAATAAAACAATGTGTGAACTAGTAAAACAAATAAACTTTTTTTTTTTTTTTTGCAAAAGCAGGTCATATATATATAATTAGTAAGTAATGAGCATGTTCGTTATTTTGACGGTCATAATCAATTTCAGACGTTATTCTATATGGTGTGCGCACTGCCAGACAATTTCCTATTTACGTCAGTGGGGAAGATTGTTACAAGGTAGTGTATTTATGAAGACTCCAGGCTGTGATTGGGGCTGAGGCTCCAGCTTCAAACAACATTACTTTGCTGACTGGCGGTGTTGACCAGTCAGTTTAAACATATGGCAAACACCTGAGCCGATTGGCCGGGGGCGGTGAAGCCCTAGCCACAGCAACATCAGAAAAGACACCGCCGCACCCCTAGCAACCACCCAGCCCGATTGTCAGGGTCGCCATCGGCATGCTCCCCACACCCAGTCGGGCCAGTTGCCAGGGATGCGTTCGGAATCAGGAGGAGGCCGACCACACACCGGCAGTGCCGGGAGCAAGGCATGACAGCCGGCTCCTGACATATAGACTGAAAGTACAGACCATAAAACTTAGGTCTAAGACTATTTTCTACTAAAGTATAGTAGAAAGTCGCATTTCCCATTAAAGGGCTACTGCAGATTAAAAAAATAAATAGTTTTAAATCAACTGGTGTCAGAAAATTATACAGATTTGTAAATTCATTCTATTTAAAACTTAAGCCTTCCAGTACTTATCAGCTGCTGTATGTCCTGCAGGAAGCGGTGCATTCTTTTAAGTCTGACACAGTGCTCTCTGCTGCCACTTAAACTGTCACAAGCAGTATTTTTTTTTTTATTGGAATTCACTACTGCTCTAGACAGTTCCTGTCACAGACAGAGGTGGCAGCAGAGAGCACTGTGTCAGACTGGAAATCATACACCACTGGAAGACTTGAGTCTATTAAATAGAAGTAATTTACAAATTCTATAACTTTCTGGCAGTAGTTGAGGCATCAGGCATCATTTTTTTTCTCCTCTGGAGTACCCCTTTAAGTAAGACTCTGGACAGCCCCTTTACATACTTTACATTATCATAGAATCTCTGAGTTTATGATTATTTTTCATTGATGACGATAAAAAAAAAATCCCCTTCACAATCTACAAATTAAAAGAGGACCCAGAGGTCTCAGCTCCTTTCCTCTTCCACACTTGCTACAAATGTCACTGCACTGTAAAGGCATAATTATGTTCTAACACATAGTAATTTCACAGCTCTGTTCCCTGAAAGGGCAGGATATAGCAAGGACTTACAGTGCAGATGGAATTCGTACAATCCCATTGCCTGGTCTCACCAGAATAAATATGCTCGAGCCATTTTAACTCCTTTTTTCTGTTGCTTTCCACCCAATGTGGGGAGTTAGAGCGGCTAAAACCTTTAATTTCCTTCTGAAAATACAATTCCAAAGACAGCGTTTTAATTACTGCCGTGTAAGTACAAATCGCTCATATTTCTGGGGCCACATTACAAAGCTCAGGCTTGTATATATTTAATACTTTCATCCGACAGCGAGAGACGGAAAGTTTTGTTTGAACATTCGAGAGGACGTTGAAGTGGAGGAGATGGTTTGGAATAACAAAACAGGAAGATAACTTGATAGTTTCCAGGATCTTTTTCTTTATTTGCAGCCATGTTAGCATCTAAACAGTTCTAAGAATGTTAAGGGTGCGTTCACACGTACAGGATCTGCAGCAGATTTGAAGTTGCAGATTCAAGGGAAATCCAATCTGGACCATGAAATCTGCTGCGGATCTGTTGCAGATTCAAATCTGCGCCATCAAATCTGCTGCAGATGCTGTACGTGTGAACACACCCTTAAGGAGAGGTCTGGCCTCCGTTTTTTTTAATTGGCAGGGGCACAGGGGGAAAATAACAAAGGGTATTAGCTTGCCACTCCCCGTACCCCTTCAGGGCCAGATCGCCGCTCCGGGACTACAGCCGGGCTTTGGGATCTTCGGCATTGCAGACATCATGACTAGAACACTAACTATACTTATACATGATTCGTATGATAAGTATAGTTAGCGCTCTAGTGTGTATTAGGCAGTTGAGAAAGGCGGTAATGCCGAAACGCGTCCTGCTGTTTTCATGTGTGTGCACCTCGTCATGGAATAAATCACTTTTGCAAGTGAGCTCTGGGTGAGTGCCGGAATTTTTTTCAATTGGAGTGGACTATTGAGTATATCCTTGGCACCACACACACAGAAGTGCCGACATCGTTTTATTGACGAATAAATGTAAGCATTCGTTCAAAGAAACTGTAAGCCTACATATATGGAAATAGAAGGATATTTTGGGGGGGATCCAATGGCCTCTAGAGTGTCTTCAGGTTCTGAAGCCTAGGTGTGACCATGACCACTGTACCAAATGTAACTACCTCCCTGGTCTTCACCTTTGTGCACGTTGCTTCCTCGTGGCTTCATGCATAAGGCGTATAGTAAAGTTTTTTCTCCGGAGATTTTTTTTACTCATTGCTAGAGTAGAGCGAACTTCGAGGAGCCATAGGCTGTATCCATGTTTTCCAGGACTCCTAGGGCTGCATCCAACTTCAATAGCAATCGCTAATCTGGTTCGGTCAAACCTGAGTGTGCTTGAAGTTCACTCAACTCTATTGATACACAGGATAATATACTGTAGAAGCCACATACACAGTGAACTGGATGTCTTCAGTAACTCAACACGGCCACTACACAGTGTATAGAGATGTCCGCTTCTGGCTGTGTCCTATGTTTATACCATTGCTGGGGATCTGGCAAACAGCTCATTGGCAGGGGGGCCGGGGCAGGACCCTACCATGGAGGTAATGATGGCTCATGCCCAAGTAAAAGTCTGGGACTAAAGACACTAAAGAATGGGTCATGACCGGTTACATCCTACACGTTCTCATAGGAGAAGACTTGATTCTGTTTTGGCTTGGCCGTGTATGAGCCCTTGACTTGCTTGCTGGAGTGCCGTTTCTCTTGGTCTCCTTCCTTAGTTTACATCCCACCGAAGCATAGAACTATGGAAAGATCTATTAGTTTGCCCATCTTTAGTGCCCCTTAAGTACTGTTATTAGGCTTTCACTTATGGCACTTGTACTATCCTCACCCATTGGCCTAATGTGTGGTCCTATAACCACTCTCTGGTATCTTTGAGGAGACCCATTGTCGGGAATTTGATTTCCCCGAAGCAGCCCCCCTCCATTGCTTGAATTACTTGTGATCGTAAAGGGAAAAATTCTAGTAATACAAAAAGAACATATTTTCATTACCGGTTGGCTTTAAAGATGGCAAAACTAAACTTCTAGAATCATCTAAGAAATATAGGTTTAATCATATTTTTTCTCTCTCTTCTGGTTGTAAGTTTTATCCTTTCTTTTGATGTATTGCTCTTTCCATTACACAAAAGCTCAGACGATCTTCTAAGACCTAATTCTTAATTCCTTTCGCTTCTCGGGTAACATCTTGTTTGTTCTTGTAGGTGGCCCTCGTTTTTCCAAATAATGACCCTGCTGCGTTTATGGTAGCGTTTTATGGCTGTCTATTAGCTGAAGTTGTTCCAGTTCCCATTGAAGTGCCACTTACAAGGAAGGTGAGGTGCTGTGACCCCATTGCGGCCTGCAGTGTTATGAAAAAGGACCATGTAATGAATACCGCTAGTTCCGTGCTTTATAGGTTATGCGCTAATTTGCAGCTCTAATACTCCTAGTGAGAAGATCTGTATGAAAGTACCGCTAACTTTCCATAAGGGTTGGTGTAATAATAGGAAGACACGTTCCAGAACTATTCAAGTCTGAAATTATCTAGAAGAAAAAATATTTTAAAAATGACAAGACTTTACAATATGAAGGCTCATCATTGTATTATTTTCTGGGGGTCAAGACCTTCGTACCCTGTTCTCTTAGTCCTATAAGTAAAAAATAAATTTATCTCTTATAGTTAAAGGGGAATTTCGGTGTAATTTTTTCTTTTCTTTTAAAAAAAAATGGTGTTAGAAAGTAATACAAATTTGTAAATTACTTCTATTTAGAAAAAATTCTTACAGTACCTATTAACTGTTGTATGTTGTGCAGGAAGTAGTCTATCCCTTCCAGCCTGACACAGTGCTCTCTGCAGGAACTGTCAATTCAGTAGAGGTTTTCTATGGGGATTTGCTACTGCTCTGGACAGTTTCCTGACATGGACAGAGGTGGCAGCAGAGAGCACTGTGTCAGACTGGAAAGAATACACCACTTCCTGCAGGACATACAGCAGCTGGTAAGTACTTGAAGACTGGATATTTTTAATAGAAGTAATTTAGAAATGTATATAACTTTCTGATATCATTTGATTAGAATTTTTTTTTGCCAGAGTATCCCTTTAAGTATCTTATTGTGTATATATTAATTACTATTGAGGTATGATGCTTGGTTTATTATGTCTTAGTATGATATTATATACTACTATTACAATTCTAGTAAATCTAGAAATAAAAATAGTCTGATATGTATGAGGATCTATTGCTGGATGGTCACTGTACCTTCCATAGCTGTGGCATTAGCTTCAGACCTCCCAGCTCAGTTTGGGCTGCGAGCTCAGTCTATGAGCGTTCACATGGACATGTAGCCTGCGGCCGAGAAGACGATGAAATACGACATTATTTTAGAATATCTTGCAGCAGAGAAACACTCGACCCATCACATTTGTCATGATATTTCCCCTCTTCTCCAATACATATTTGCTCCTGGCCAAGACGTGGACTGAAGGATGACCGTAAGACCCCCATAGACACCCCCCATAAGATCCTGTATCATAATGTTTCATGTTATCTCTTCTCCAGGATGCAGGAAGCCAGCAGATTGTTTTTTTGTTAGGAAGCTGTGGGGTTACTGTGCCTTGACTAGTGATGCCTGTCATAAAGGACTGCCAAAGAGTCCTACGGGGAGATACCACAATTTAAAGGTGAGAATCCAGGATCCCTTGAATAGGAGATTCTATTCTATTCTATTAAGCAATTCAATAGCTTTATGTTAAGCATATCATATCTTAAAGGGGAACTTTAAGTTTAAATTAAACCTTATGACTTGTTTTGGTCTGATGAGTAATTTTCTACTGATGGTTTTTCGCTTGGATAATATCCTGTAACAACCTAGGTACTGTGCCATCTCAATAGGACTACATGGTCCATAGGACTGCTCCAAAGCAGGCGAGACTTCTGCGCCCGATGTGCGGCAAGTGCAGTCCAGACGGATTTACTAAGAGGCAAACCCTACAAGTATTAGTATGTAATTGAGATGGGCAAAAAAAGAAAAATTGCAGAGGGCACTCACCATTAAAATCTTTTTTTTTTTTTACTGTATTATATCTTCATAAAAATTACAAACAACATAGGTGCAGGACAAGCGTCTGTGAAAGCGTAGTTCCGACACACGAAACAGCTGTCACGCTGCCACGCTGATTGAGGAGCCCTGGCATCCACATCATGCTCGTCCTACACCTATGTTGTTGTTTGTAATTTTAAGAAGATCTAATAAAGAAAAGATTTTAATGGTGAGTTGCCTCTACAACTTTTTTCTTTTTTAACTCTTCTACTTATGGATTAATAATTTTTTTGTGATTAGAGTGAGCACCACTGTGAAACTTGTGCACTTCCTCTTAATCGGTGAACACCACAGGACTATATACATATAGTAGTGGCGGTTACTATTTCTTGTCTATATGTAAGTTGAGATGGGAATACACCTTTAAGGGTATGTGCACACCATGGAAAAGAGGACAGAATTTCTAGCCGATTTTGTGTTAAAATGCACGCGGAATCCGCTCAAAATTCCGCCTGTAAAATATGAACAAAGGTTTTAATTGGCTTTCCGCTCATTTGTGCACACGGCAGAATTTTTGGACAGCAATTCTGCTGCAGATCCGCAGTCGCCAGAAGAATTGACATGTTTGGGTATTCCACACTGAGGAATCCGGCCGTATCACACGGCGCGGATTCCGCAGCTTGCCCCCGCTAATGGCTGCACGCATCTCCTCCCATGCCATAGACATTCTATGGTTCCTTCTTTGGGCAGACAGCGCAATCCCACCCTGCATAGAAGGGAGTCTATGCCACGGGCGGAGAAGTGCACAGCCGTGAGCGGGGGTAGCTGCAGAATCCACATCAGATGATCCACACGGATTCCGTAGTGTTCACGTACCCTTAATTCTTTTTGCGGATTCTTCTAAAGGAATCCTATAGAAGTCAATGGGCTTGAATTCTGCTTCAATTCTGCTAAATTCTGCTCCAATTCTTCCAGAGCTGAATAGGCGAGGAATTTCAAGCAGAAAACTTTCCTCTTCAATTCCTTGCGGAATCCGCGGCAAATTCCGTAGTGTGCACATCCCTCATACCCATAGAAAATGCCCAGACCTGCCCAGGAATGTCCCCAAGATGTCCATTTTTGGGCACGATGTGTCGTCCAAATCCAAATTTGTTCCACTAAATCAAGATTGTTGACAAGTATGCACTGTAGGGATAAGTCCCCGTTTTTTATGGCTTCCTCTATTACAGGAGCCTATACAAATGGGACAAATCCTAATGGAATAGAATGCACTAAATACATATAATCTGTAACACGAGTGGGTGGTTTTGGCATATAAAGACTTTACAATTTTTTTTTTGTGCATTTAAAAATAATCTTGCTGTCTTGAATGTGTTTTTTTTTGGAGGTGATTTTCCTTTTTAGTTTGCATTAGTTGCCTAAATGAGCTTCTCAGTAACTGTGTCCATAACATTCCTGTCATTTATGTTACAGCCCTGGCTGTCTTGTTGGATATCATTTCACTCAATTTTGTAACATTCACTGTAATCAGTTTAGTAATTATTTCCTCTTTTGGGCCTCCATTTAAAGGAATCTATAGTAGAGATAAGTGAGGCGCTTCATTAGCTTGTCAGCCGGCTTCTTTTGAACTCTGCGTGTCGCGTAAAGCTTGATCCAGTCCTGGTAAACTGGAAAAGTTTCCTAGGACTGGATAAAGCTTTTCCAGGCACCAGGGAGGAGCGGTCCGGAGTTTAAAGGCAGCAGACTGATAAGCCGACTGCCGAGCTAATGAAGCGCCTCACTTTATTAATACTGTAAATCTAGCATTAACATAGCCATACTAACAACATTGTATGGACAGATCAGCATAGTGACACTGAGCTCAACAATGTCCACCATTTTCAAATTGCTGTCGCCATTTTCCAGAGCTGGTGGGCTAAAAACGTTATATGCAAATTAGCTTGCTCGTGCACTGGAGGTGGTCCTGCTGATGGCCCCCCTTCATCAATAACCATGACGATTAGGCTGTCACATCACTCCTAGCTTGAATCATCATGAATATTAATTAAGCTGAGTCATTGGCAGGCGGGGAAATCAAGCTATCTAATTTGCATATATTTTGCATATAACGTTTTATAGCCAGCACTGACTGCAGTGGTGATTGCTAGAGCCAATGACTGGCTGCCGTGGTCACATGATGGAATTTGGAGAGTTTTTTCCAGCATTAGAAGTGATGGTATTGGCCCCCACCAACCCTCAGATTTTAATGCATAGTGTGTTGTCCTTTCCATACATTTTAGTAAAAGTTATCTTTCAGTCCCTTGAAGGGGCTTCAACCTTTTCGGATTGATGACAGGGTCACAGGGTTTAGACCTCTACCAATACAGTATCCTTTACATATTATACCAATATTGTTCTAAGATCCATCATTCTTATTGTTAGGATACCAACTGATTTATTTATTTTTTTTTTTACTTTTTGTGTATTTTAAGGTTGGCCAAAGCTGCTTTGTTTGTCACAGAATCCAAACATCTGTCCAAACCCCTCGTGATTGGTTTCCACATATCAAGGATGCAAACAATGATACTGCCTAATAGAAGTAAGTCTATACCTCCATTTATTATACAGTGTATTTACCTATTATATATGATGTGCTGGTAATAAACCATATAAGGTTGAAAGTTGCTAAATTATAATATTTTCATAATAAGAGATATTGAAAAGCAGGAGAAAACATAACTTGTGTATATGAGTAAAGTTTTGACGATACAAGGCCTGTGGTGTTATTTGTGTATTTATCTTTTTCTATGTGTCGTCTTCTACAGTATAAAACGTGTAAAGATGGCAGCGTGCTGGGGGTGACCGTCACAAGAATAGCACTCCTCACGCATGCCAGGCGCTCACAACAGCCTGTGGATACACGGAAGGTAGATATCGACCTCTTCCTTTTTAGTAATATTGTTAGGAAATGACGATTCCAATGAGTATTTTGGAGACGCTGTGCACCGGTTTGCTTGAACGTTTATTCACTCATGGATTTGTGCAGTCGCTATAGATTGACTTAACTGGATATTTCTGGCATACTGTAACTCTAGATTTGTCATCATGGTCTGATCGTGGAGTGTCCCACTGCTAAAACTGATCACAAGATCAAAAGTTCAAAGTGCGTCAGTGGTACAGTGGGTGAGATGCCACTTTGTTCTCCTGTTGTTTCTACTCACCTTTCAGAAGACAATTCTTTCTTTAGGTGGAATTGCCCTTTAAAGGGAACCTGTCACCATGAAAAAGCTGTCTAAGCTATCAGCATCGTATTATAGAGCTAAAGGAGCTGAGCGGATTGGTATATATCTTTATGGTAAAAATTCCTGATGTTTCCATGCTAAATAGTCCAGTTTATTGCCAGACCCCCACCCACTGGACCCCTTGTCACAGAATGAGCAGGATTTTAGTCAACAAGTTACAAATTATACTGAATCTTTTCCACAAAGATATATATCAATCTGCTCAGTTCTTCCGCTCTATACCATGATGTGGTAGATTAGATAGCATGTCTTGGTGATAGGTTCCTTCAAGAGTCAGCTACTATACCTTGATACTTTTACAGATCTTGATATGTAGCTAGGACAGGTATGAAGGGCAGGCTAGAAAGCAATACAGCACATGTAAATCATAATCATTTTAGTAAGTGATATGCAATAACCAAGAATCTATTGGTTATAATTGTTTTTATTGTTCTGTATGCTTTGCATTTAGAGTATATTTTTTTACTGATATATCTTTTTATCTAATTTTTACCTTTTTTCTATAGCGGAAACCATTGTGAATTTTTGGATTTCCAGAAGATGTGGGCTTTGGCACGGAATCTTGACGGTACGATATCAACATTTCGTTGTTGTCCACAGTATTA
>NW_027209158.1:0-32429 GCF_027789765.1 Dendropsophus ebraccatus
TACTGCTCCTATATACAGGAATATACTACTATAATACTGCTCCTATATACAGGAATATACTACTATAATACTGCTCCTATATACAGGGATATACTACTATAATACTGCCCCTATATACAGGAATATAACTACTATAATACTGCTCCTATATACAGGGATATAACTACTATAATACTGCTCCTATATACAGGGATATAACTACTATAATACTGCCCATATATACAGGAATATACTACTATAATACTGCCCCCTATATACAGGGATATAACTACTATAATACTGCTCCTATATACAGGAATATAACTACTATAATACTGCCCCCTATATACAGGGATATAACTACTATAATACTGCCCATATATACAGGAATATAACTACTATAATACTGCTATATACAGGAATATACTACTATAATACTGCTCCTATATACAGGAATATACTACTATAATACTGCTCCCTATATACAGGGATATAACTACTATAATACTGCCCCCTATATACAGGAATATAACTACTATAATACTGCTCCTATATACAGGAATATACTACTATAATACTGCTCCTATATACAGGGATATAACTACTATAATACTGCTCCTATATACAGGAATATAACCACTATAATACTGCCCCCTATATACAGGAATATAACTACTATAATACTGCCCCCTATATACAGGAATATAACTACTATAATACTGCCCATATATACAGGAATATAACTACTATAATACTGCCCCCTATATACAGGAATATAACTACTATAATACTGCCCATATATACAGGAATATAACTACTATAATACTGCCCCCTATATACAGGAATATAACTACTATAATACTGCCCATATATACAGGAATATAACTACTATAATACTGCCCCCTATATACAGGAATATAACTACTATAATACTGCCCATATATACAGGAATATAACTACTATAATACTGCCCCCTATATACAGGAATATAACTACTATAATACTGCCCCCTATATACAGGAATATACTACTATAATACTGCTCCTATATACAGGGATATAACTACTATAATACTGCTCCTATATACAGGAATATACTACTATAATACTGCCCCCTATATACAGGGATATAACTACTATAATACTGCTCCTATATACAGGGATATAACTACTATAATACTGCTCCTATATACAGGAATATACTACTATAATACTGCTCCTATATACAGGAATATACTACTATAATACTGCTCCTATATACAGGGATATACTACTATAATACTGCCCCTATATACAGGAATATAACTACTATAATACTGCTCCTATATACAGGGATATAACTACTATAATACTGCTCCTATATACAGGGATATACTACTATAATACTGCTCCTATATACAGGAATATAACTACTATAATACTGCTCCTATATACAGGGATATACTACTATAATACTGCTCCTATATACAGGAATATAACTACTATAATGCAGGAGTATACAGAGAGCAGAGCCCGCACTACAGGTGTATAAAGGCTTACTGATGGATAGGTATGGAGACTAGTCCTGTGGATGAGACCTATCGTGGTGGTGCAGCTGGAGAAAAGGAGACTGTATATGGCATAAGCGGGTAGACAAAATCCAATGCACTCACCAGTGATATCGGTCTTCAAAGGTTTATTCAGTACAGATCACCATCGGGAGGGGGGAAGGTGGAACAGGTGCGGGAGCAAAGAGCAAACAACAGTTTCACGCCGCAGCGCTCCTATATACAGGGATATAACTACTATAATACTGCTCCTATATACAGGAATATAACTACTATAATACTGCTCCTATATACAGGAATATAACAACTATAATACTGCTCCCTATATACAGGAATATAACTACTATAATACTGCTCCTATATACAGGGATATAACTCCTATAATACTGTTCCTATATACAGGGATATAACTACTATAATACTGCTCCTATATACAGGAATATAACTACTATAATACTGCTCCTATATACAGGGATATAACTACTATAATACTGTTCCTATATACAGGAATATACTACTATAATACTGCTCCTATATACAGGGATATAACTACTATAATACTGCTCCTATATACAGGAATATACTACTATAATACTGCTCCTATATACAGGGATATACTACTATAATACTGCTCCTATATACAGGGATATAACTACTATAATACTGCTCCTATATACAGGGATATACTACTATAATACTGCTCCTATATACAGGGATATAACTACTATAATACTGCTCCTATATACAGGAATATAACTACTATAATACTGCCCTATATACAGGGATATAACTACTATAATACTGCTCCTATATACAGGATATAACTGCTATAATACTGCTCCTATATACAGGAATATACTACTATAATACTGCTCCTATATACAGGAATATAACTACTATAATACTGCTCCTATATACAGGAATATAACTACTATAATACTCCTATATACAGGAATATAACTACTATAATACTGCTCCTATATACAGGGATATACTACTATAATACTGCTACATATATACAGGGATATACTACTATAATACTGCTCCTATATACAGGGATATAACTACTATAATACTGCTCCTATATACAGGGATATACTACTATAGTACTGCTCCTATATACAGGGATATACTACTATAATACTGCCCCCTATATACAGGAATATACTACTATAATACTGCCCCCTATATACAGGAATATAACTACTATAATACTGCCCCTATATACAGGAATATACTACTATAATACTGCTCCTATATACAGGGATATACTACTATAATACTGCTCCTATATACAGGAATATAACTACTATAATACGGCCCCTATATACAGGAATATAACTACTATAATACTGCTCCTATATACTGGAATATACTACTATAATACTGCTCCTATATACAGGAATATAACTACTATAATACTGCTCCTATATACAGGAATATACTACTATAATACTGCCCCTATATATACAGGGATATAACTACTATAATACTGCTCCTATATACAGGAATATAACCACTATAATACTGCTCCTATATACAGGAATATACTACTATAATACTGCTCCTATATACAGGAATATAACTACTATAATACTGCCCCTATATACAGGAATATACTACTATAATACTGCTCCTATATACAGGGATATACTACTATAATACTGCTCCTATATACAGGAATATAACTACTATAATACGGCCCCTATATACAGGAATATAACTACTATAATACTGCTCCTATATACAGGGATATAACTCCTATAATACTGCTCCTATATACAGGAATATAACCACTATAATACTGCTCCTATATACAGGAATATACTACTATAATACTGCTTCCTATATACAGGGATATACTACTATAATACTGCTCCTATATACAGGGATATAACTACTATAATACTGCTCCTATATACAGGGATATACTACTATAATACTGCTCCTATATACAGGGATATAACTACTATAATACTGCTCCTATATACAGGAATATAACTACTATAATACTGCCCCTATATACAGGGATATAACTACTATAATACTGCTCCTATATACAGGGATATAACTGCTATAATACTGCTCCTATATACAGGAATATAACTACTATAATACTGCTCCTATATACAGGAATATAACTACTATAATACTGCTCCTATATACAGGAATATAACTACTATAATACTGCTCCTATATACAGGGATATAACTACTATAATACTGCTCCTATATACAGGAATATAACTACTATAATACTGCTCCTATATACAGGGATATACTACTATAGTACTGCTCCTATATACAGGGATATAACTACTATAATACTGCCCCCTATATACAGGAATATAACTACTATAATACTGCTCCTATATACAGGAATATAACTACTATAATACTGTTCCTATATACAGGGATATAACTACTATAATACTGCTCCTATATACAGGGATATACTACTATAATACTGCTCCTATATACAGGGATATACCTACTATAATACTGCTCCTATATACAGGAATATAACTACTATAATACTGCTCCTATATACAGGGATATAACTACTATAATACTGCTCTCTATATACAGGAATATACTACTATAATACTGCTCCTATATACAGGAATATAACTACTATAATACTGCTCCTATATACAGGAATATACTACTATAATACTGCTCCTATATACAGGAATATACTACTATAATACTGCTCCTATATACAGGGATATACTACTATAGTACTGCTCCTATATACAGGGATATACTACTATAATACTGCCCCCTATATACAGGAATATACTACTATAATACTGCTCCTATATACAGGAATATAACCACTATAATACTGCTCCTATATACAGGAATATACTACTATAATACTGCCCCCTATATACAGGGATATACTACTATAGTACTGCTCCTATATACAGGGATATACTACTATAATACTGCTCCTATATACAGGAATATAACTACTATAATACTGCCCCCTATATACAGGGATATACTACTATAATACTGCTCCTATATACAGGGATATACTACTATAGTACTGCTCCTATATACAGGGATATACTACTATAATACTGCCCCCTATATACAGGAATATACTACTATAATACTGCCCCCTGTGGCTATAACTAGTGCTGTATTTTTTTTCTGCAGAATGTTCCTGTGACAAGATCAATAAGCCGAAATGTGATGTGGTGAGTGCAGTTCTTGTGTGTGGTGATTTGTTATAATTTTGGTAGTGATGGTAGTTTTGGTTATCATGATAATTTTGGTAGTAGCTTTGTTGATGGTTGTTTTAGTAGTGGTGATGGTAGTTCTGGCAATGGTGGTGGTAGTTTCGGTAATGATGGTGGTAGTTTTGGTGATCGTGTTAGTAGTTTTGGTAGTGATGGTAATTTTGGTCATAGCTATGGTGATGGTTGTTTTGGTGATGTTGGTAGTTTTGGTAGTAGCTTTGGTAATGGTGATGGTGGTAGTTTCGGTAGTAATGGTGGTAGCTTTGGTAATGGTGATGGTTGTTTTGGTGATGGTGGTAGTTTTGGTAGTAGCTTTGGTGATGGTGGTAGTTTCGGTAGTAATGGTGGTTGTTTTGGTAGTAGCTTTGGTAATGGTGATGGTGGTAGTTTTGGTAGTAGCTTTGGTAATGGTGATGGTTGTTTTGGTGATGGTGGTAGTTTTGGTAGTAATGGTGGTAGTTTTCGGTAGTCATGGTGGTAGTTTTGGTAGTAGCTTTGGTAATGGTGATGGTTGTTTTGGTGATGGTGGTAGTTTCGGTAGTAATGGTGGTAGTTTTGGTAGTAGCTTTGGTAATGGTGATGGTGGTAGTTTCGGTAGTAATGGTCGTAGTTTTAGTAGTAGCTTTGGTAATGGTGATGGTTGTTTTGGTGATGGTGGTAGTTTCGGGAGTGATGGTGGTAGTTTTGGTAGTAGCTTTGGTAATGGTGATGGTGGTAGTTTCGGGAGTGATGGTGGTAGTTTTGGTAGTAGCTTTGGTAATGGTGATGGTTGTTTTGGTGATGGTGGTAGTTTCGGTAGTAATGGTGGTTGTTTTGGTAGTAGCTTTGGTAATGGTGATGGTGGTAGTTTCGGTAGTAATGGTCGTAGTTTTAGTAGTAGCTTTGGTAATGGTGATGGTTGTTTTGGTGATGGTGGTAGTTTCGGTAGTAATGGTGGTAGTTTTGGTAGTAGCTTTGGTAATGGTGATGGTGGTAGTTTCGGGAGTGATGGTGGTAGTTTTGGTAGTAGCTTTGGTAATGGTGATGGTGGTAGTTTCGGTAGTAATGGTGGTAGTTTTGGTAGTAGCTTTGGTAATGGTGATGGTTGTTTTGGTGATGGTGGTAGTTTTGGTAGTGGTGGTGGAAAGGGAGGAGCAATGGTATTTTTCTGGCAGATGTCACTTCTTTTTTTTCTATTCCAGGGAGAGAAGTTGGAGCGTGATGCAGAATTATTGACCGCTGCCGGAAACCCCTGTAACTGTACAATCTATAGATGTGGTAAGTGATGGGGAGGTCAGTGAGAGGTCTTCCTTAGATCCTAGCCGCCATGTGGTGCATGTCTGTGTACACAGGTGCGTCACCTCCTCAGAGCGGGTATACTTGGTGCAGTTATTAGGCTGCATCAGCGAGAAGGTGGAGATGGCGGCATCAGCACTCACCACCACAGGACAAACAACCTGAAGGCAGAACTAGTGGTCAGTGCCTAATATCAGGGTTCCATTCATCCTGCCAGAAACTACTGCCAGATGGTGCTGACACACAGAGAGGCAGCACTCACCCATAGTCAGCCTGAAAACGCTCCTTACCTGCACAGCTTGTAGATGGGTAAACTGAAATAAAAGAGAGGACTGGTGAGTGCCGCACTGGGCTCCCAGTCATCCATGTGCCCTGTTTCCACCATGCAATGTGAGTGCCGCACTGGGCTCCCAGTCATCCATGTGCCCTGTTTCCACCATGCAATGTGAGTGCCGCACTGGGCTCCCAGTCATCCATGTGCCCTGTTTCCACCATGCAATGTGAGTGCCGCACTGGGCTCCCAGTCATCCATGTGCCCTGTTTCCACCATGCAATGTGAGTGCCGCACTGGGCTCCCAGTCATCCATGTGCCCTGTTTCCACCATGCAATGTGAGTGCCGCACTGGGCTCCCAGTCATCCATGTGCCCCGTTTCCGCCATCTCTAGCTGAATGTATCCACCAAAATTTACCATCAATAATTACAATATGTCAAAGAAATCTCAACATTTCATGGCTATAACATTGCCTGAGCCATCCTGTAAATGAGCTGTACATTGAGCCTATAACTGGTCCCAAGCCAACAAGCTGCAAACTATTACACGGTGCAAGCTATCCTGTAAACAATCTGTAAACTGAACCTATCATGGCCCAAGCCACCCTATCAACAAGATGTAAAGTGAGCCTTCATCACTACTCAGGCCATCTTGTAAACTGAGTCAATACACGTCCTGAGACACCCTGTAAACAAACTGTAAACTATTATGCTTCCTAACACGGCCTGAGCCATCCTGTAAGTGAACGGTAAACTTAGTCTATAACGTCTCTAGTCATCCTGGTAACAGGCTATAAACTAAGCCTATTACATGATCCAAGACACCTTGTAAATGAGCTATAAACTGAAGCTATTACACTGCCTTGTGCCGAGGTGTTAACAGAGCCTATTACACGGCCTGAGCCATCCTGTAGAGGATGTGAACTGAGCCTATTACATGACCTGAACCATCCTTTAAATGTACTGTAAACAAGCTCTAAACTAGCATCCACAATGAAACAGGTGTGTTTATTCACAACAGGGTACACAGAAGAATGCAACGTTTCGGCCTACTGGCCATTGTATGCTTGACAAAGGCCAGTAAGCCGAAACGTTGCAATTTTTTGTGTACCCTGATGTGTGAATAAATACACCTGTTTCATCGTGGATGCTGTTGGCATCCCTTTCTTCTGAAGTTTAACTGGTACTGAGCCATCCTGTAAACAATCTGTAAACTGGACCAATATTATGTCCCAAGGCACCCTGTCAACAAGATGTAAACTGAGCCTCTTTCACTACTCAGGTCATCCTGTAAACTGAGCCTATAACACGTCCTAAGCAACCCTGTAAACAAACTGTAAACTGTGCCTATTACATGTCCTAACACGACCTGAGAAATCTTGTAAATTAACTGTAAACAGAGTCTATAATGTCCTGAGCCCTCCTGGGCTGTAAACAGAGCCTATTACACGATCTAAGCCACCTTATGAGCTGTAAACTGAGCCTATTACACTGCCTATTACATGGCCTGAGCCATCCTGCAAAAGAGCTGTAAACTGAGCCTTGTCTTGAACTTGTCTTGAGCAATCCTGTAAATTGAGCCTGTTACACAGCCTGAGCCTGTAAACGAGCTATAAACAAAGCCTTTTACACTGCCTGAGCCCATCCTGTAAATGAGCTGCAATTTAAGCCTATAACTGGTACTAAACCATCCTGCAAATGATCTATAAAGTTATCTTGACCAAAGGATGTAAACGGAGCCCATTACACGTTCCAAGAAATCCTGTAAACATTGTAAACAGTCTGTTACATGGTCACCCTGTAAACTAGCTGTAAACTTTCTATAACAAAACCTGTGACATCCTGGAAATGAGCTGTAAGCTGTAAACAGATCTCTCTCTTGCAGTAAAGGACACCGTGTGCGTGAGTAAAGATCATGGCGTCCTTCGCCCGGGGCAGACTGTGGTCCAGCACACGTCTGAGGGGATGTGTTACTCCACCCACTGTACGGCAGCCATCGACCCCATCACTAAGTATCACATGATCAATGTCTCCTCCCTGAACTGTGCTGCCATTTGTGAAGTGGTGAGTACAGCAGTGTGTATGGTGTATAGATTGTATATAGAGGAGCATATGGTGTATAGGCGATATATAGAGGAGCATATGGCATATAGACTGTATATAGAGGAGTGTATGGCGTATAGACTGTATATAGAGGAGAGTATGGCATATAAACTGTATATAAAGGAGCGTATGGTGTATAGACTGTATATAGAGGAGAGTTTGGTGTAGCAGGCCTGAGGAGGAGAGGTTTGGCCTCTCTGCCAGGTCAGCTGGTACGGTAGCTAAGTGGGTCTAGGGTCACTTGGGCACTTGTTACGGTAGCCTGGATTGGTGTAGAACCCACCCTGGACAGTTTGGCATCGCAGCCGCACATCAAGAAAGATTAACCTAAGTGTACAGGTGTTTATGGGTGCGGGCGCACAAGTAGAGGGGGTGCCTGAGGGTGCCTTGTCCAATGTAGAAGTGTACTCAGCCTGGGACAGTTGTAGGTGTGTAGAAGAGATATATAGAGAACACTCGTACTCACGTATAGACTCTGAATCTGACCACCCTCTCCCCCCTTGTTGTGGGCTACCTGTCCTGTCAGTGTAGTACGAGCCCCAGACCTAGTTATCTGGGCTAAGCAGACTCCCGAGACTTCCCAGTCGTCCGGCACTGCACAGTGGAATCCCTAGACTTTCCGTAGTTTTGTTCCACTGGGGTCAGTTCCTGCGACTGCTGAGGTAGCTGCCCTGCACGTTTAGAGAGGTTCCTGGCGTGGACAAGGTGATCCCTGTGCAGCCTCTCTTCCCTTGGTACTTCCTTAGCACTGCATTGTGGTTGTGTTACTCATAAGGAACATCTGTAGCTTGCTGGGTTGTGTCCCTGTCAGAGGTCCTGGCTTGGCTTCAGCAGGGACCTGTTTGTGTTGCACCCACTCACACTGAATACAGACTACTAACTCCTCCCACCAGGGACTAAGTCATTCCTCCAGGGATCCGTCTAACCCTGCCTGTGATTGGTGGTGGGCTGTGTATGTAGAGAGAAAGAGAGCAGACAATAGGGTGAAGAAAGGAGGGAAAGCTCATTCACAACAGAGCAAGTTTGTCAGCTCACCCCCATAATGCTGGTCATCAGCGTCCCAGGAAGGAGCACGTGGAGAATACTCGGGCCCGATCCCGGCAAAGTAATATAGAAAAAATAGAAATGGATCCCACAGCTCCAATAAAATGTAGAAAATTTATTGAAACATAAATAAAAAATAAGTGATAAAAATTGCGCCGGCGCGTTTCGGGTATAACCCTTAATCATGGCCAAGGAGGGAAAGCACCTGCACCTGTCAGTGGTTCAAGAACATGTGACTCACAATTGTTAACCCTTAGTCTTAACCCTTAGTGAACAACAGACACTCTAGTGACACCTAGTGGGAAAAACACTAACTGATGTGGATACCTGATCCCACTTGTGTGAACCTGAGGGAGTTACCTTACTCAGGTGCAATAAAGGTTCAGGGGCCAGTACCAGGTCACTACATATAGACTGTATATAGATTGGAATATGGTGTATAGAGGAGAGTATGGTGTATAGACTGTATATAGAGGAGAGTATGGTGTATAGACTGTATATAGAGGAGTGTATGGTGTATAGACTGTATATAGAGGAGCGTATGGTGTATAGACTGTATATAGAGGAGCGCATGGTGTATAGACTGTATATAGAGGAGAGCATGGTGTATAGACTGTATATAGAGGAGTGTATGGTGTATAGACTGTATATAGAGGAGAGCATGGTGTATAGACTGTATATAGAGGAGAGCATGGTGTATAGACTGTATATAGAGGAGCGCATGGTGTATAGACTGTATATAGAGGAGAGTATGGTGTATAGACTGTATATAGAGGAGTGTATGGTGTATAGACTGTATATAGAGGAGCGTATGGTGTATAGACTGTATATAGAGGAGCGCATGGTGTATAGACTGTATATAGAGGAGAGCATGGCGTATAGACTGTATATAGAGGAGTGTATGGTGTATAGACTGTATATAGAGGAGCGTATGGTGTATAGACTGTATATAGAGGAGCGCATGGTGTATAGACTGTATATAGAGGAGCGTATGGTGTATAGACTGTATATAGAGGAGAGCATGGTGTATAGACTGTATATAGAGGAGTGTATGGTGTATAGACTGTATATAGAGGAGTGTATGGTGTATAGACTGTATATAGAGGAGTGTATGGTGTATAGACTGTATATAGAGGAGTGTATGGTGTATAGACTGTATATAGAGGAGTGTATGGTGTATAGACTGTATATAGAGGAGCGTATGGTGTATAGACTGTATATAGAGGAGCGCATGGTGTATAGACTGTATATAGAGGAGCGTATGGTGTATAGACTGTATATAGAGGAGAGCATGGTGTATAGACTGTATATAGAGGAGCGTATGGTGTATAGACTGTATATAGAGGAGAGCATGGTGTATAGACTGTATATAGAGGAGTGTATGGTGTATAGACTGTATATAGAGGAGTGTATGGTGTATAGACTGTATATAGAGGAGTGTATGGTGTATAGACTGTATATAGAGGAGTGTATGGTGTATAGACTGTATATAGAGGAGTGTATGGTGTATAGACTGTATATAGAGGAGTGTATGGTGTATAGACTGTATATAGAGGAGCGTATGGTGTATAGACTGTATATAGAGGAGCGCATGGTGTATAGACTGTATATAGAGGAGCGTATGGTGTATAGACTGTATATAGAGGAGAGCATGGTGTATAGACTGTATATAGAGGAGTGTATGGTGTATAGACTGTATATAGAGGAGTGTATGGTGTATAGACTGTATATAGAGGAGTGTATGGTGTATAGACTGTATATAGAGGAGTGTATGGTGTATAGACTGTATATAGAGGAGCGTATGGTGTATAGACTGTATATAGAGGAGCGCATGGTGTATAGACTGTATATAGAGGAGCGTATGGTGTATAGACTGTATATAGAGGAGAGCATGGTGTATAGACTGTATATAGAGGAGTGTATGGTGTATAGACTGTATATAGAGGAGCGTATGGTGTATAGACTGTGTATAGAGGAGTGTATGGTGTATAGACTGTATATAGAGGAGAGCATGGTGTATAGACTGTATATAGAGGAGAGTATGGTGTATAGACTGTATATAGAGGAGCGTATGGTGTATAGACTGTATATAGAGGAGCGTATGGTGTATAGACTGTATATAGAGGAGTGTATGGTGTATAGACTGTATATAGAGGAGAGTATGGTGTATAGACTGTATATAGAGGAGTGTATGGTGTATAGACTGTATATAGAGGAGCGTATGGTGTATAGACTGTATATAGAGGAGCGTATGGTGTATAGACTGTATATAGAGGAGTGTATGGTGTATAGACTGTATATAGAGGAGTGTATGGTGTATAGACTGTGTATACATTGTAGTGTGGACAGCTATGCAGTTGTATATAACACAGCTTATTGGATATAGTGGGGAGGTGGCGGATCGGTGAAGATTCTCTCGTCTTTTCCAGAATCAGCTGTATGAGCCGCCATCAGATGTGACACAGTGCTGCGGACGCTGCCGGAACGTGTCCTGTGTCCAGACCACACTGAATGGTACAGTCCTCACTCACAGGGTGAGTATAGTATGGACCATACCAATCACATGTGGGTAGGGGGATCACAGCCCTGCTAGAAATAAAGGAGGATTACCCGGTGATGTGGCACTTGTTAGGGGGGTTGTGGGCTGTTCTCAGGGCGCACTGGTTAGTGCCGAGGATCATGTTTTAATGCCATAAGTGAAACATACAGGATTAGGCCGGGGACTGAGCGGCAGCAACCTTTATTAGTACATACAGTATGTCCCTTAGCTGACCTGGTGACCCTCTGGTGAAATGTCTGATCTGGTTGTGACTTTCTGAGATCATTGTGAAATCCTGGTGCACTTCCACCTCTGAGGTCACTTCCTGGTGCACTTCTCCCTCTGAGGTCACTTCCTGGTGCACTTCCACCTCTGAGGTCACTTCCTGGTGCACTTCCACCTCTGAGGTCACTTCCTGGTGCACTTCCACCTCTGAGGTCACTCCCTGGTCCTGGTGCACTTCTCCCTCTGAGGTCACTCCCTGGTCCTGGCGCACTTCTCCCTCTGAGGTCACTCCCTGGTCCTGGTACACTTCTCCCTCTGAGGTCACTCCCTGGTCCTGGCGCACTTCTCCCTCTGAGGTCACTCCCTGGTCCTGGCACACTTCTCCCTCTAAGGTCACTCCCTGGTCCTGTCACACTTCTCCCTCGGAGGTCACTCCCTGCTCCTGGTGCACTTCCACCTCTGAGGTCACTTCCTGGTGCACTTCCACCTCTGAGGTCACTTTCTGGTATACTTCCACCTCTGAGGTCACTCCCTGGTCCTGGCACACTTCTCCCTCTGAGGTCACTTTCTGGTGCACTTCCACCTCTGAGGTCACACCCTGGTCCTGTCACACTTCTCCCTCTGAGGTCACTCCCTGGTCCTGTCACACTTCTCCCTCTGAGGTCACTCCCTGGTGCACTTCTCCCTCTGAGGTCACTCCCTGGTCCTGGCGCACTTCTCCCTCTGAGGTTACTCCCTGGTCCTGGTACACTTCTCCCTCTGAGGTCACTCCCTGGTCCTGTCACACTTCTCCCTCTGAGGTCACTTCCTGGTCCTGTCACACTTCTCCCTCTGAGGTTACTCCCTGGTCCTGGTACACTTCTCCCTCTGAGGTCACTCCCTGGTCCTGGTGCACTTCTCCCTCTGAGGTCACTCCCTGGTCCTGTCACACTTCTCCCTCTGAGGTCACTCCTGGTCCTGGCGCACTTCTCCCTCTGAGGTCACTCCCTGGTCCTGTCACACTTCTCCCTCTGAGGTCACTTCCTGGTCCTGTCACACTTCTCCCTCTGAGGTCACTCCCTGGTCCTGTCACACTTCTCCCTCTGAGGTCACTCCCTGGTCCTGGCGCACTTCTCCCTCTGAGGTCACTCCCTGGTCCTGTCACACTTCTCCCTCTGAGGTCACTCCCTGGTCCTGTCACACTTCTCCCTCTGAGGTCACTCCCTGGTCCTGTCACACTTCTCCCTCTGAGGTCACTCCCTGGTCCTGGCACACTTCTCCCTCTGAGGTCACTCCCTGGTCCTGGTGCACTTCTCCCTCTGAGGTCACTTCCTGGTACACTTCCACCTCTGAGGTCACTTCCTGGTGCACTTCCACCTCTGAGGTCACTTCCTGGTGCACTTCCACCTCTGAGGTCACTTCCTGGTGCACTTCCACCTCTGAGGTCACTTCCTGGTGCACTTCCACCTCTGAGGTCACTTCCTGGTGTACTTCCACCTCTGAGGTCACTCCCTGGTCCTGTCACACTTCTCCCTCTGAGGTCACTCCCTGGTCCTGTCACACTTCTCCCTCTGAGGTCACTCCCTGGTCCTGGTGCACTTCTCCCTCTGAGGTCACTCCCTGGTCCTGTCACACTTCTCCCTCTGAGGTCACTCCCTGGTCCTGTCACACTTCTCCCTCTGAGGTCACTCCCTGGTCCTGGCACACTTCTCCATCTGAGGTCACTCCCTGGTCCTGGTGCACTTCTCCCTCTGAGGTCACTTCCTGGTACACTTCCACCTCTGAGGTCACTTCCTGGTGCACTTCCACCTCTGAGGTCACTTCCTGGTGCACTTCCACCTCTGAGGTCACTTCCTGGTGTACTTCCACCTCTGAGGTCACTCCCTGGTCCTGTCACACTTCTCCCTCTGAGGTCAACTCCCTGGTCCTGTCACACTTCTCCCTCTGAGGTCACTCCCTGGTCCTGTGCACTTCTCCCTCTGAGGTCACTCCCTGGGTCCTGGTGCACTTCTCCCTCTGAGGTCACCTCCCTGGCACACTTCTCCCTCTAAAGTCACTCCCTGGCGCACTTCTCCCTCTGAGGTCACTCCCTGGTCCTGTCCCACTTCTCCCTCTGAGGTCACTCCCTGGTCCTGTCACACTTCTCCCTCTGAGGTCACTCCCTGGTCCTGGTACACTTCTCCCTCTGAGGTCACTCCCTGGTCCTGGTGCACTTCTCCCTCTGAGGTCACTCCCTGGTCCTGGTGCACTTCTCCCTCTGAGGTCACTCCCTGGTCCTGGCACACTTCTCCCTCTGAGGTCACTTCCTGGTCCTGGCACACTTCTCCCTCTAAGGTCACTCCCTGGCACACTTCTCCCTCTAAGGTCACTCCCTGGCGCACTTCTCCCTCTGAGGTCACTCCCTGGTCCTGTCCCACTTCTCCCTCTGAGGTCACTCCCTGGTCCTGTCACACTTCTCCCTCTGAGGTCACTCCCTGGTCCTGGTACACTTCTCCCTCTGAGGTCACTCCCTGGTCCTGGTGCACTTCTCCCTCTGAGGTCACTCCCTGGTCCTGGTGCACTTCTCCCTCTGAGGTCACTCCCTGGTCCTGTCACACTTCTCCCTCTAAGGTCACTCCCTGGTCCTGTCACACTTCTCCCTCTGAGGTCACTCCCTGGTCCTGGTACACTTCTCCCTCTGAGGTCACTCCCTGGTCCTGGTGCACTTCTCCCTCTGAGGTCACTCCCTGGTCCTGGTGCACTTCTCCCTCTGAGGTCACTCCCTGGTGCACTTCTCCCTCTGAGGTCACTCCCTGGTCCTGGCACACTTCTCCCTCTGAGGTCACTTCCTGGTGCACTTCTCCCTCTGAGGTCACTCCCTGGTCCTGGTGCACTTCTCCCTCTGAGGTCACTCCCTGGTCCTGGTGCACTTCTCCCTCTGAGGTCACTCCCTGGTCCTGGTGCACTTCTCCCTCTGAGGTCACTCCCTGGTGCACTTCTCCCTCTGAGGTCACTCCCTGGTCCTGGCACACTTCTCCCTCTGAGGTCACTTCCTGGTGCACTTCTCCCTCTGAGGTCACTCCCTGGTCCTGGTGCACTTCTCCCTCTGAGGTCACTCCCTGGTCCTGGTGCACTTCTCCCTCTGAGGTCACTCCCTGGTGCACTTCTCCCTCTGAGGTCACTCTCTGGTTCTGTGACACTTCTCCCTCTGAGGTCACTCCCTGGTGCACTTCTCCCTCTGAGGTCACCCCCTTGTTCAGGCGCACTTCCACCCATGATGTGACTGTCTGGCTGTGATGCATTTCCTCTTATGAGGTGACTCCCTAGTTCTGGTGCACTCCTCCTCTGAGGTCACTCTCCAATCCTGGTGCACTCCTCCTCTGAGGTCACTCTCCAATCCTGGTGCACTCCTCCTCTGAGGTCACTTTTCTTTTCATGTCCTCTGTTTTGGTCTTCTCCTGAACCTGGTGCACTTCCCTGTGAGAAAATATATGGACACGTCATGTAACAATGCCCCTGTGGGTAAATATATAGACACATCTTGTGACGTCTGTCCTATGGGTACATATATATATATATATATATATATATATATATATATATATATATATATATATATAAATGTCTTGTGACGTCGGTTCTGTGGGTACATATATAGACATGTCTTGTGACATCGACCACATGAGAAAATATCTTGACACATCCCATGAAGTCAGCCCTGTGAATAGATATATCTCGTGATGTTGGCCCCATGAGTAGATATATGGACACATATGTCTGTCTCCTCTGTTGTCCTCTCTCTTGGGATCCATCTCCTCTGTGGTCCTCTCTCTTGGGATCCATCTCCTCTGTGGTCCTCTCTCTTGAGAACCATCTCCTCTGTGGTCCTCCCTCTTGGGGTCTGTCTCTTCTGTGGTCCTCTCCCTTGGGATTCATCTCCTCTGTGGTCCTCCCTCTTGGGGTCTGTCTCTTCTGTGGTCCTCTCTCTTGGGATTCATCTCCTCTGTGGTCCTCTCTCTTGGGGTCTGACACCAAGACAGAGAGGAATAAAGAGGAGACAAACCCTTAAGAGAGAGGACCACAGAGGAGACAGACACCAAGACAGGGGTTTGTCTCCTCTTTAGTCCTCTCTGTCTTGGTGTCTGTCTCCTCTGTGGTCCTCTCTCAGAGGGGACTAAAGAGGAGACAAACCCCTAAGAGAGAGGACCACAGAGGAGATGGATCCCAAGAGGGAGGACCACAGAAGAGACTGATCACAGAGGAGACAGACCCCAAGAGGGAAGATCACAGAGGATACAGACCCCAAGAGAGAGAACCAAAGAAGAGACAGACCCCAAGAGATAGGACTAAAGAGGAGACAAAACCCCTCCCTCTCTTGGGGTCTGTATCCTCTGTGGTCCTCCCTCTTGGGATCCATTTCCTCTGTGGTCCTCTCTCTTGATGTCTGTCTCTTTTGTGGTCCTCTCTCTTGGGATCCATCTCCTCTGTGGTCCTCTCTCTTGGGATCCAACTCCTCTGTGGTCCTCTCTCTTGGGATCCATCTCCTCTGTGGTCCTCTCTCTTGATGTCTGTCTCTTTTGTGGTCCTCTCTCTTGGGATCCATCTCCTCTGTGGTCCTCTCTCTTGATGTCTTGTCTCTTTTGTGGTCCTCTCTCTTGGGATCCATCTCCTCTGTGTCCTCTCTCTTGATGTCTTGTCTCTTTGTGGTCCTTTCTCTTGGGATCCATCTCCTCTGTGGTCCTCTCTCTGATATCCATCTCCTCTGTGGTCCTCTCTCTTGGGATCCATCTCCTCTGTGGTCCTCTCTCTGATGCCTGTCTCTTTTGTGGTCCTCTCTCTTGGGATCCATCTCCTTTGTGGTCCTCTCTCTTGGGATCCATCTCCTCTGTGGTCCTCTCTCTTGATGTCTGTCTCTTTTGTGGTCCTCTCTCTTGGGATCCATCTCCTCTGTGGTCCTCTCTCTTGGGATCCATCTCCTCTGGGGTCCTCTCTCTTGATGTCTGTCTCTTCTGTGGTCCTCTCTCTTGGTCTTTTCTCTTGATGCAGTGACCTCTATAATCTGGCCATCTTTCTCTGGGTCTTGTAGATGGCAGCCCCAGGACTGACCACTCTCCTGTATTACTTGGTTACTGGATCCTGGGCAGCCTATTGCTCTTCTGTCTTGTTGACTCTCGTCTTGACATTTTGTGCATCATGTGTTTTTCACTTTTTATATAGCCCGGTTTCTACCTGGATTTCTAAGTGTGTCAGATATGACTGCACAAACACCCCCGTAGGACCAGTGTTAGTCACTTCTGCCGTCAGCTGCCCCCCATTTAATGAGACTGAGTGTATCAAGGTCAGTGTTTGCTCCTTAATCCGCTGCTTGTTCTATTGTAGATCTAGTGGGCGCCTTCTGTTATGCTGGTGGCGGGGCTGGAGATTTGGCAGGGGAGGCGTCTGGGTGTTTGGGGGGGGGGGGGGGGGGGAGGGGGGTTCTGGTATATTCTTCTCATCCATCAGGGCAGAGCTGGTCCAGGTACGGCATCCTCACTACATTCATATCCTGTGCCGCATCAGGGGTCCACACCATTGTATTAATAGATGTCCGCCAGCTGCCAGCTCTCCCCTGACCGCACAGCTGCAGCAGAGTAGATCATGTTCTTCTGCACTGGTTCCTCCCACCCCCAGTGTTACATTAAGTGGAAACCATCATAAGTAATGTGAACCGTAGAACATGGGCCTCAGATGCGTACATCGATTCTTCATGCTCGCTCATTACGTGGTTTCATGTAAACCCATATTGAGTCACAGTGTGGCGGGTGGGCTTGCTGTCCCCCCCCCCCCTTCCCTCTATCCGCACAGTAATAGAGACGGCTCATCCACTATTAGAGGGCCCCAGAGAGTTCATTAGGACCTGGTTGACATTGATGATTGTTTCCTTTTAATGGCATGGAGCACTTGGACCCTGGTCAGTAAATGGCTACTCCATCCCAGACTTAATCCTCCGGTGGAATAGGGCTCTATCTCTCGCATAATCGTTAACGATTAACAATCTCAAACGACTGCTATTGCAAAAGACCTTAAAAACGTTCACTTATTTCCATGGAACGATAATCGTATTTGCAATCGTTTTTCTTCGCTATTTCTTCGCTATTGCGTTTGCGTCTACTGCGAATGACTGAACGATGTCTTATTCAATGCGAACGATTTGTGAACGTTTTGCGAACGAGCAACAATAAAAATAGGTCCAGGTCTTAAGGCCCTATTCCACGGAACGAATGTCGTTCGTATTCGGCCGATATCGGCCGCTACGAACGATAATCATCCCGTGGAATAGAGTGCAACGATCAGCCAACATCGTTCATGTCGGCTGATCGTTGCAGACGCTTGTTTTTCAACATGTTGAAAAACAAGCGACTGATACAGCAACGATCTGCAGCCGGCGCTCCGTTGAATTGGAACATCGCAGCAGATGCTGCTGTATCCTATGGGCTGCCCGGACAATCAGCGATCACCCGGGCAGCCCCCCCGCAGCTCCCCGCCGCCCCTCC
Organism: Dendropsophus ebraccatus; assembly: GCF_027789765.1. Lineage (NCBI taxonomy): Eukaryota > Metazoa > Chordata > Amphibia > Anura > Hylidae > Dendropsophus > Dendropsophus ebraccatus. The sequence continues at coordinate 18,725 of NW_027209158.1, forward strand.
CGCACTCACCCGCTCGCTGCTGCCGCACTGAATAGCGGCGGCAGCGAGCGGGGAACGAGGAGCAAACGAGCGCTGAGAGCGCTCGCTTGCTCCTCTTAACGACCGGTGGAATAGGGGCATAATAAGCGATTAACGTTTTCTCATTCGGTCGTTTATCGTTAAATCGTTCAAATCGAAACGATATTCGTTCGTTTGAAATGCGGTCCGGTGAAGTCCGGTGGAATAGGGCCCTTAGAGCCGACATCGGCCAGGGACCACTGGGGCTTCAGTTCTGTCACTCCCAGTGTAGCCTGCGGATTTAGATGGGCTCTCTCCTCCCTCAGTCACTTCACCTTTCTAATCCGCTTCTTCTCTTCCAGATGGGTGGATATGTGGTGTCATTCTTAGACGGATGCTGTAAAAACGTGTAAGTAAAGGCTGTAGTCTGAGCAGGTCTGGTCAGGCATCTTCTTCAGGCCCTCAGCCATCCTTGCTGTCTATATGTAGAGTGGTCAATGTTCTAGATCCATCTGGAGAGCACAGGTATGGAGCATGCGTGGTGTCCAGATACAGTCCATAGTCTGTACATAGAGGGGTTCTAGATCCATCTGGAGAGCACAGGTATGGAGCATGCGTGGTGTCCAGGTACAGTCCATAGTCTGTACATAGAGGGGTTCTAGATCCATCTGGAGAGCACAGGTATGGAGCATGTGTGGTGTCCAGGTACAGTCCATAGTCTGTACATAGAGTGGTTATAGATCCATCTGGAGAGCACAGGTATGGAGCATGTGTGGTGTCCAGATACAGTCCATAGTCTGTACATAGAGTGGTTCTAGATCCATCTGGAGAGCACAGGTATGGAACATGCGTGGTGTCCAGATACAGTCCATAGTCTGTACATAGAGTGGTTCTAGATCCATCTGGAGAGCACAGGTATGGAACATGCGTGGTGTCCAGATACAGTCCATAGTCTGTACATAGAGTGGTTCTAGATCCATCTGGAGAGCACAGGTATGGAGCATGCGTGGTGTCCAGATACAGTCCATAGTCTGTACATAGAGGGGTTCTAGATCCATCTGGAGAGCACAGGTATGGAGCATGCGTGGTGTCCAGATACAGTCCATAGTCTGTACATAGAGGGGTTATAGATCCATCTGGAGAGCACAGGTATGGAGCATGCGTGGTGTCCAGATACAGTCCATAGTCTGTACATAGAGGGGTTCTAGATCCATCTGGAGAGCACAGGTATGGAGCATGTGTGGTGTCCAGGTACAGTCCATAGTCTGTACATAGAGGGGGTTATAGATCCATCTGGAGAGCACAGGTATGGAGCATGCGTGGTGTCCAGATACAGTCCATAGTCTGTACATAGAGGGGGTTCTAGATCATCTGGAGAGCACAGGTATGGAAGCATGTGTGGTGTCCAGGTACAGTCCATAGTCTGTACATAGAGTGGTTCTAGATCCATCTGGAGAGCACAGGTATGGAGCATGCGTGGTGTCCAGATACAGTCCATAGTCTGTACATAGAGGGGTTCTAGATCCATCTGGAGAGCACAGGTATGGAGCATGGCGTGGTGTCCAGGTACAGTCCATAGTCTGTACATAGAGTGGTTCTAGATCCATTCTGGAGAGCACAGGTATGGAGCATGCGTGGTGTCCAGGTACAGTCCATAGTCTGTACATAGAGTGGTTCTAGATCCATCTGGAGAGCACAGGTATGGAGCATGCGTGGTGTCCAGATACAGTCCATAGTCTGTACATAGAGGGGTTCTAGATCCATCTGGAGAGCACAGGTATGGAGCATGCGTGGTGTCCAGATACAGTCCATAGTCTGTACATAGAGGGGTTATAGATCCATCTGGAGAGCACAGGTATGGAGCATGTGTGGTGTCCAGGTACAGTCCATAGTCTGTACATAGAGGGGTTCTAGATCCATCTGGAGAGCACAGGTATGGAACATGCGTGGTGTCCAGGTACAGTCCATAGTCTGTACATAGAGTGGTTCTAGATCCATCTGGAGAGCACAGGTATGGAGCATGCGTGGTGTCCAGATACAGTCCATAGTCTGTACATAGAGGGGTTCTAGATCCATCTGGAGAGCACAGGTATGGAGCATGTGTGGTGTCCAGATACAGTCCATAGTCTGTACATAGAGGGGTTCTAGATCCATCTGGAGAGCACAGGTATGGAGCATGTGTGGTGTCCAGGTACAGTCCATAGTCTGTACATAGAGGGGTTATAGATCCATCTGGAGAGCACAGGTATGGAGCATGCGTGGTGTCCAGATACAGTCCATAGTCTGTACATAGAGGGGTTCTAGATCCATCTGGAGAGCACAGGTATGGAGCATGTGTGGTGTCCAGGTACAGTCCATAGTCTGTACATAGAGGGGTTCTAGATCCATCTGGAGAGCACAGGTATGGAGCATGCGTGGTGTCCAGATACAGTCCATAGTCTGTACATAGAGGGGTTCTAGATCCATCTGGAGAGCACAGGTATGGAGCATGCGTGGTGTCCAGGTACAGTCCATAGTCTGTACATAGAGTGGTTCTAGATCCATCTGGAGAGCACAGGTATGGAGCATGCGTGGTGTCCAGGTACAGTCCATAGTCTGTACATAGAGTGGTTCTAGATCCATCTGGAGAGCACAGGTATGGAGCATGCGTGGTGTCCAGATACAGTCCATAGTCTGTACATAGAGGGGTTCTAGATCCATCTGGAGAGCACAGGTATGGAGCATGCGTGTGTCCAGATACAGTCCATAGTCTGTACATAGAGGGGTTCTAGATCCATCTGGAGAGCACAGGTATGGAGCATGTGTGGTGTCCAGGTACAGTCCATAGTCTGTACATAGAGGGGTTCTAGATCCATCTGGAGAGCACAGGTATGGAACATGCGTGGTGTCCAGATACAGTCCATAGTCTGTACATAGAGGTGTTCTAGATCCATCTGGAGAGCACAGGTATGAGCATGCGTGGTGTCCAGATACAGTCCATAATCTGTACATAGAGGGGTTCTAGATCCATCTGGAGAGCACAGGTATGAGCATGTGTGGTGTCCAGATACAGTCCATAATCTGTACATAGAGTGGTTCTAGATCCATCCATTAGAGGGGTAGCACAGAGGAATAAGATGGTGAAGACCAATCAAAATAGCCCCGGAAGACTATTTTACTCTTCTGTTTTCCAGGCAAAGAAGATGGAAATTCTGTAAGAGAGTCACTGTAACGGATGACAATCCGGAAGAACGACTGCAGAAGTAACACTCCGTAAGGGATCTTCTGAACCAAGGGACCACCCGACAGATTTCTGTATTTACCCATCCTCCCTACCCCTGCAGGTGAACATCGTGTCCTGTGACGGGAAGTGTCCATCCGCCAGCATCTACAACTACAACATCAACACGTACGCCCCGCTTCTGTAAGTGCTGCCGCGAGCTGGGGCTGCAGAGGAGAGTCGTCCAGTTATACTGCAGTGGAAACTCAACCTGGGTGAACTACTCCATCCAGGAGCCCACGGACTGTTCCTGCCAGTGGTCCTGAGCACCCACAAGATGGGGGCTTGGCGCATCTGTATAAAGTTATAGTCTACTCCCGTCCTCGGCCAAGGAAAGTGCCAAAAGACATTTCTCTCAGCCATGGAAGGTCCGGTCTGTCTTATTAGGTTGTCAGAAATGCAAGAACTTCATAGCAGTGTCCTTGTGCAGGAGCGGACCTCAGAGCAGCGCTCAGTTACTGATACCAGATGGGGACCATAGGATCACGTGTAACATCATCTCATACCATCAGCTCTGAGGTCACCTACTCCCTGGCCCGCTCATACTACCCCCAATCACATTACCCTGCCCTCACCAGTGCTGTGCATCTCCATACTGACCCCCGATCACACTACCCTGCCCTCACCAGTGCTGTGCATCCTCCATACTGACCCCCGATCACACTACCCCTGCCCTCACCAGTGCTGTGCATCCTCCATACTGACCCCCGATCACACTACCCCTGCCCTCACCAGTGCTGTGCATCCTCCATACTGACCCCCGATCACACTACCCCTGCCTTCCACAGTGCTGTGCATCCTCCATACTGACCCCCGATCACACTACCCCTGCCCTCACCAGTGCTGTGCATCCTCCATACTGACCCCCGATCACACTACGCCTGCCCTCACCAGTGCTGTGCATCCTCCATACTGACCCCCGATCACACTACCCCTGCCCTCACCAGTGCTGTGCATCCTCCATACTGACCCCCGATCACACTACCCCTGCCCTCACCAGTGCTGTGCATCCTCCATACTGACCCCCGATCACACTACCCCTGCCCTCACCAGTGCTGTGCATCCTCCATACGGACCCCCGATCACACTACCCCTGCCCTCACCAGTGCTGTGCATCCTCCATACTGACCCCCGATCACACTACCCCTGCCCTCACCAGTGCTCTGCATCCTCCATACTGACACCCCGATCACACTACCCCTGCCTCACCAGTGCTGTGCATCCTCCATACTGACCCCCGATCACACTACCCCAGCCCTCACCAGTGCTGTGCATCCTCCAATACTGACCCCCGATCACACTAACCCCTGCCTCACCAGTGCTGTGCATCCTCCATACTGGACCCCCGATCACACTACCCCTGCCCTCACCAGTGCTGTGCATCCTCCATACTGACCCCCGATCACACTACCCTGCCCTCACCAGTGCTGTGCATCCTCCATACTGGCCCCCGATCACACTACCCCTGCCCTCACCAGTGCTGTGCATCCTCCATACTGACCCCCGATCACACTACCCCTGCCCTCACCAGTGCTGTGCATCTCCATACGGACCCCCGATCACACTACCCCTGCCCTCACCAGTGCTGTGCATCCTCCATACTGACCCCCGATCACACTACCCCTGCCTCCACCAGTGCTGTGCATCCTCCATACTGACCCCCGATCACACTACCCCTGCCCTCACCAGTGCTGTGCATCCTCCATACTGACCCCCGATCACACTACCCCTGCCCTCACCAGTGCTGTGCATCCTCCATACTGACCCCCGATCAGACTACTTCTGCCAACCTGGTCTAAACGCTACAGGAGCTGGCATTGCTGACATGAATATCATCTTATTCCTCACGTATACATCCTCAGGCAGAGATGCAAGAGAGCCATGATACCCATCACTGAGAGCCGGGGACAGGTTAAAGGGATGGTCTGCCCAGGGCTGGTCGCGAGCCACTTCTCAGCTTATGGAGGCCGTCAGTGGGGCTGGTGCCGCACTCTCACCTTGTCTGATTAAACTTACTTGAAGAGATGACAGTCAGAAGATGACGTTGCTTCCACATCACAATGAACAATGCTGACAATAAAATGAGAGAACCTGAAGCTATGGAGTCGTCTCCTATATGTTCTCCCCATAGGGGAGGAGGGGGGGGTTGCTTCTGGGTTATATGGTACACCATCAAGTTTAATGTACAGTATGTTAGAAAATGTGCTATGGCGACCCCGACTACTACTGTACACCTTACACCCCAGGTACACCCCAACTACAGCTACTCTACACCTTACACCCCAGGTACACCCTGACTACAGCTACTCTACACCTTACACCCCAAGTACACCCCAACTACAGCTACTCTACACCTTACACCCCAGGTACACCCTGACTACAGCTACTCTACAACACTTACACCCCAAGTACACCCCAACTACAGCTACTCTACACCTTACACCCAGGTACACCCTGACTACAGCTACTCTACACCTTACACCCAGGTACAACCCCAACTACAGCTACTCTACACTTACACCCCAGGTACACCCTGACTACAGCTACTCTACACCTTACACCCCAAGTACACCCAACTACAGCTACTCTACACCTTACACCCAGGTACACCCTGACTACAGCTACTCTACACCTTACACCCCAAGTACACCCCAACTACAGCTACTCTACACCTTACACCCCAGGTACACCCTGACTACAGCTACTCTACACCTTACACCCCAGGTACACCCTGACTACAGCTACTCTACACCTTACACCCCAAGTACACCCTGACTACAGCTACTCTACACCTTACACCCCAAGTAACACCCCAACTACAGCTACTCTACAACCTTACACCCCAAGTACACCCCAACTACAGCTACTCTACACCTTACACCCCAAGTACACCCTGACTACAGCTACTCTACACCTTACACCCCAAGTACACCCCAACTACAGCTACTCTACACCTTACACCCCAGGTACAACCCTGACTACAGCTACTCTAACACCTTACACCCCAAGTACACCCTGACTACAGCTAGTGTACATCTAACATCCCAGCAAACACCAACTACAGCTACTGTACACCTTACACCCCAAGTACACCCTGACTACAGGTACTCTACACCTTACATCCCAGGTACACCCTACTACAGCTACTGTACACCGTACAACCCCAACTGCAGCTACTGTACACCTTACACCCCAGCTACATTACAGCTACTGTACACCTTACACCCCAAGTACACCCTGACTACAGCTACTCTACACCTTACACCACAAGTACACCCTGACTACAGCTACTCTACACCTTACACCCCAGGTACACCCTGACTACAGCTAGTGTACACCTTACACCCCAGGTACACCCTGACTACAGCTGCAGTACACCTTACACCCCAGGTACAACCCTGACTACAGCTACTGTACACTTACACCCCAAGTACAACCCTGACTACAGCTACTGTACATCTTACACCCCAGGTACACCCAACTACAGCTACTCTACACCTACACCCCAAGTACACCCCAACTACAGCTACTGTACACCTTACACCCCAGGTACACCCTGACTACAGCTACTCTACACCTTACACCCCAAGTACACCCTGACTACAGCTTACTGTACATCTAACATCCCAGGTACACCCTGACTACAGCTACTCTAACACCTTACACCCCAGGTACACCCTGACTACAGCTACTGTACAACTTACACCCCAGGTACACCCTGACTACAGCTACTGTACACCTTACAACCCCAAGTACAACCCAAACTGCAGCTACTGTACACCTTACACCCAGCTACATTACAGCTACTGTACACCTGACACACCCAAGTACACCCTGACTACAGCTACTGTACACCTTACACCCCAAGTACACCCTGACTACAGCTACTGTACACCTTACACCCCAGGTACACCCTGACTACAGCTACTGTACAACCTTACACCACAAGTACACCCTGACTACAGCTACTGTAACACCTTACACCCCAGGTACAACCCTGACTACAGCTACTGTACACCTTACACCCCAGGTACACCCTGACTACAGCTACTGTACACCTTACACCCCAGGTACACCCTGACTACAGCTACTGTACATCTTACACCCAGGTACAACCGTGACTACAGCTACTCTACACCTTACACCCCAGGTACACCCTGACTACAGCTACTCTAAACCTTACACCCCAGGTACACCCTGACTACAGGATACTCTACACCTTACACCCCAAGTACACCCTGACTACAGCTACTGTACATCTAACATCCCAGCAACACCAACTACAGCTACTGTACACCTTACAACCCCAAGTACAACCCTGACTACAGCTTACTGTACACCTTACACCCCAGGTACACCCTGACTACAGCTACTGTACATCTAACATCCCAGCAACACCAACTACAGCTACTGTACACCTTACACCCCAAGTACACCCTGACTACAGGTACGTGTACACCTTCCACACCCAAGTACACCCTGACTACAGCTGTACACCTTACACCCCAAGTACACCCTGACTACAGCTACTGTACACCTTACACCCCAGGTACACCCTGACTACAGGTACTGTACACCTTACACCCCAGGTACAAACCCTGACTACAGCTACTGTACACCTTACACCCCAGGTACACCCTGACTACAGCTACTGTACACCTTACACCCCAAGTACACCCTGACTACAGCTACTGTACACCTTACACCCCAGGTACACACCTGACTACAGCTACTGTACACCTTACACCCCAAGTACACCCCAACTACAGCTACTCTACCCTTACACCCCAGGTACACCCTGACTACAGCTACTGTACACCTTACACCCCAAGTACAACCCTGACTACAGCTACTGTACACCTTACACCCCAAGTACACCCTGACTACAGCTACTGTACATCTTACAACCCAAGTACACCCCACTACAGCTACTGTACATCTTACACCCCAGGTACACCCTGACTACAGCTACTCTACACCTTACACCCCAAGTACACCCTGACTACAGCTACTGTACATCTAACATCCCAGCAACCCAACTACAGCTACTGTACACCTTACCCCCCAAGTACACCCTGACTACAGCTACTGTACACCTTACAACCCCAGGTACAACCCTGACTACAGCTATTGTACATCTAACATCCCAGCAACACCAACTACAGCTACTGTACACCTTACACCCCAAGTACACCCTGACTACAGCTACTGTACACCTTACACCCCCAGGTACACCCTGACTACAGGTACTGTACACCTACACCCAAGTACACCCCAACTACAGCTACTCTACCCTTACACCCCAGTACACCCTGACTACAGCTACTGTAACCTGTACACCCCAAGTACACCCTGACTACAGCTACTGTACACCTTACACCCCAAGTACAACCCTGACTACAGCTACTGTACATCTTACACCCCAAGTACACCCCCACTACAGCTACTGTACATCTTACACCCCAGGTACACCCTGACTACAGCTACTCTACACCTTACACCCCAAGTACACCCTGACTACAGCTACTGTACATCTAACATCCCAGCAACACCAACTACAGCTACTGTACACCTTACACCCCAAGTACACCCTGACTACAGCTACTGTACACCTTACACCCCCAGGTACACCCTGACTACAGCTATTGTACATCTAACATCCCAGCAACACCAACTACAGCTACTGTACACCTTACACCCCAAGTACAACCCCTGACTACAGCTACTGTACACCTTACACCCCAAGTACAACCCTGACTACAGGTACTGTACACCTACACCCCAAGTACACCCTGACTACAGCTACTCTACACCTTACCACCCCAAGTACACCCCAACTGCAGCTACTGTACACCTTACACCCCAGCTACATTACAGCTACTGTACACTTTACACCCCAAGTACCCCTGACTACAGCTACTGTACACCTTACAACCCCAAGTACACCCTGACTACAGCTACTGTACCCTTACACCACAAGTACACCCCAACTACAGCTACTCTACACCTTACCCCCAAGTACACCCTGACTACAGCTACTGTACACCTTACACCCCAAGTACACACCTGACTACAGCTACTGTAGCAATCTTACACCCCGGTACACCCTGACTACCTACTCTACACCTTACACCCCAAGTACACCCTGACTAACTACTGTACATCTTACACCCCAGGTACCCGACTACAGCTAACCACTTTACATCTTACCCCCAGGTACACCCTGACTACAGCTACTCTACACCTTACACCCCAAGTACACCCCAACTACAGCTACTGTACACCTTACACCCCGGTACAACCCTGACTACACTACCTCTACACCTTACAACCCCAGTACACCCTGACTACAGCTACTGTACATCTAACATCCCAGGTACACCCCGACTAACAGCTACTCTACACACCTTACACCCCAAGTACACCCTGACTACAGCTACTGTACACCTTACACCCCAGTACACCCTGAATACAGCTACTGTACACCCTACACCCCAGTACACCCTGACTACAGGTACTGTACACCTTACACCCCAAGTACACCCTGACTACAGTACTGTACACCTACACCCCAAGTACACCTGACTACAGCTACTGTACACCTTACACCCCAGTACACCTGACTACAGCTACTGTACACCTTACACCCCAAGTACACCCCAACTGCAGCTACTGTACACCTTACACCCCAGCTACATTACAGCTACTGTAACACCTTACACCCCCAGTACACCCTGACTACAGCTACTCTACACTTACACCCCAGGTACACCCTGAATACAGCTACTGTACACCTTACACCCCAAGTACACCCTGACTACAGTACTGTACACCTTACACCCCAAGTACACACCCCTGACTACAGCTACTGTACATCTAACATCCCAGCACACAACTACAGCTACTTTACATCTTACACCAAGTACACCCTGACTACAGCTACTGTACACCTTACACCCCAGCTACATTACAGCTACTGTACACCTTACACCCCAGGTACACCCTGACTACAGGGTACTGTACCCTTACACCCCAAGTACACCCCAACTGCAGCTACTGTACACCTTACACCCCATACACCCCAACTACAGCACTACTGTACACCTTACAGCCCCAGCTAACATTACAGCTACTGTACACCTTACACCCCAGGTACACCCTGACCTACAGGTACTGTACACTTACACCCCAGTACACCCCAAACTGCAGCTACTGTACACCTTACACCCCAAGTACACACCCCCACTACAGCTACTGTACACCTTACACCCCAGCTACATTACAGCTACTGTACACCTTAACACCCCAGGTACACCCTGACTACAGCTACTCTACACCTTACACCCCAGGTACACCCTGACTACAGCTACTGTACATCTTACACCCCAGGTACACCGTGACTACAGCTACGTACACCTTACACCCCAAGTACACCCTGAGTACAGCTACTGTACACCTTACACCCCAGGTACACCCTGACTACAGCTACTGTACATCTTACACCCCCAGTACACCCTGACTACACTACTGTAACCCTACACCCCAAGTAACCCTGACTACAAGCTACTTTACATCTTACACCCCAAGTACACCCCAACTACAGCTACTTTACATCTTAACAACACCCCAGCTACATTACAGGTACGGTACACCTACACAACAGAACTGCAGTCCATTCCTACCTGCCTCTCTCTGTTACTATTTGACGCAGCTAAGCATGTCTATATCCTTGTGGTCGGGTCTACAGTACCTGATAGGCTTCTACAATATAGGCTAAAGAATCTGGAATGAGGGATGGACTGGTGATTTCTCTTGGAAGTTCCTATAAAATGCAGCTTATAAACCTGTAAATGTGATTCAGCCTTTAGCAATAGGACTAAGGACATCAGGTCTGGACAAGGGGCCCCCCACGTGCAATCGATAGACTCAGTGATGTCCCACATCTGCACAGAACACTCGGGGGAAGATGTATGAAAGGGATACATAGATACCTGGTGTGAACTGCCCACAGCACAGCCAATCACAGCTCAGCTTACCAAAGTGTATGTGCAAAATGTTATCATACCCAAGATACACAACACTGCGTGTGCTGGATGTGAATCTGCAAAAACTGGACCCAATTATTCCTTCTCCCTTCGGGAGAAGCATTGGGCCTCACCAGCAGCAGACCAATGAGATGTCTGGGCCTCACCCAGCAGACCACGAGATGTCTGGGCCTCACCCAGCAGACCAATGAGATGTCTGGGCCTCACCCACAGACCCACGAGATGTCGGGCCTCACCCAGCAGACCAACGAGATGTCTGGGCCTCACCCAGCAGACCAATGAGATGTCTGGGCCTCACCCAGCAGACCAATGAGATGTCTGGGCCTCACCCAGCAGACCAACGAGATTTCTGGGCCTCACCCAGCAGACCAATGAGATGTCTGGGCCCCCCCAGCAGACCAACGAGATGTCTGTGCCTCACCCAGCAGACCAACGAGATGTCTGGGCCTCACCCAGCAGACCAATGAGATGTCTGGGCCTCACCCAGCAGACCAATGAGATGTCTGGCCTCAACCAGCAGACCAATGAGATGTCTGGGCCTCACCTAATAAACCAAGGGGAACCCTGGGCCTCACCCAGAAGACCATGAATGTCTGGGCCTCACCCAGCAGACCATGAGATTGTCGGTCCTCACCCAGCAGACCAACGAGAGTCTGGGCCTCACCCAGCAGACCAATGAGATGTCTGGGCCTCACCCAGCAGACCACACGAGATGTCTGGGCCTCACCCAGCAGACAACAGATGTCTGGGCCTCACCCAGCAGACCAATGAGACTCTGGGCCTCACCCAGCCCACCAATGAGATAGAAACATAAAGATTGTCGGCAGAAAAAGACCACTGGGTCCATCTAAGTCCGCCCTTTTTAGTATTTTCTTTCTTATTATCTTAGGATAGATGTATGTTTATCCCCAGGCATGTTTAAACTGTATTGTAGATTTACATACACCCTGCTTGGAAGTTTGTTCCAGGTATCTACTACTCTTTAGTAAATAAATTTTCTTACATTGCTTCTGATCTTTCCCCCAACTAACCTCTCACTGTGTCCTCTTGTTCTTGAGCTCAGTTTTTTTACTAAAAACACTCCCCTCTTGAACCTTATTTAGTCCCTTAACATACTTAAAGGTTTCAATCATGTCCCCCCTTTCCCGTCTTCCTCCTGTAACATATATAAAGGTTCCATCATGTCCCCCATTTCCCTTCTTCCTCCTGTAACATATATAAAGGTTTCCATCATGTCCCCCTTTCCCTTCTTCCTCCTGTAACATATATAAGGTTTCCATCATGTCCCCCTTTCCCTTCTTCCTCCTGTAACATATATAAAGTTTCCATCATGTCCCCCCTTTCCCTTCTTCCTCCTGTAACATATATAAAGGTTTCCATCATGGCTCCCTTTCCCTCTTCCTCCTGTAACATATATAAGGTTTCCATCATGTCCCTATTCCCTGCTTCCTCCTGTACATATAAAAGGTTTCCCTCATGTCCCTCCCTTTCCCTTCTCCTCCTGTACATATATACAGGTTTTTCCATCATGTTCCTCCCTTTCCCCTTCTTCCTCCTCCTGTAACATATATAAAGGTTTTCCATCATGTCCTCCCTTTCCCTTCTTCTCCTGTAACATATATAAGGTTTCCATCATGCCCCCCCCCCTTTTCCCTCTTCCTCCTGTAACATATATAAAGGTTCTCATGTCCTCCCTTTCCCTTCTTTCCCCCTGTAACATATATAAAGTTTTCCATCATGTCCTCCTTTCCCTTCTTCCCTCCTGTAGCATATATAAAGGTTTCCATCATTCCCCCCTTTCCCTTCTTTCCTCCTGTCCAGTATATAAGTTATCCATCAAGGGTCTCCCCTTTCCCTTCTTCCTCCTGTACCATATATTAAAGGTTTCCATCATGTCCTCACCTTTCCCTTCTCCTCCTGTAACATATATAAAGGTTTGCATCATGTCCTCCCTTTCCCTTCTGCCTCCTGTAAATATATAAAGGTTTCCATCATGTCCCCCCTTTCCCTTCTCCTCCTGTAACATATATAAAGGTTTTCCATCATGTCCTCCCTTGTCCCTTCTTCCTCCTGTAACATATAAAGGTTTCCATCATGTCCCCCCTTTCCCTTTCCCTCCTGTAACATATATAAAGGTTTCCATCATGTCCTCCCTTTCCCTTCTTCCTCCTGAACATATATAAAGGTTTCCATCATGTCCTCCCCTTTCCAGTCTTTCCTCCAGACTATACAGATACAAATCCTTCAGGTTTCCTGATATGGTTTATTCCCTCACATACCCTCCACCATTTTTGTAGCCGTCTTTGACCCGTTCTATTTTATCAATGTCCTTTAATTAGGTGAGGTCTCCAGAACTGCCACAGTATCCAGATGTGATGTCACCAGAGCTCTATACAGCGAGATC
>NW_027209159.1:0-32451 GCF_027789765.1 Dendropsophus ebraccatus
GTGCAGGTTATATGTAAAACAATCCTATTCAGTGTATGAGGAAAAGTCATGTGATCAAATCTGACCCAAGTAAATCACTGTGTTTTAAAGTATAAAATATAATAGTACAAGCGATTGTAAGATATTCTGTAATTTAATAAAGGTTTTAATAAGGGGAATCTGTCAGGTTAGTACCAGGTACACCTCGAGCACCACTGCCACAGAAGTGCCGTCTTCTACATATTTCTACAGTACCAGGTATAGACCTGCAAACACAGGCAGATAGGTGATAGGGAGTTAAAACAAGCGATGCTGATGGCGATTTGCAAAGTTATAAATTGCATTTTTCCTCAGAAGTGGAAATGTCACAGCTATCCGCTTGTAGAATTCTCCTTGGAAGATGAAGTGCCGCACCTGTCTGCAGCTCCACCTGGTAGGGACCTGAGAGATTCCCTTTAAGGAAAAGAGTTTCCCTCTGTAGTCAAAAAGCTGTTTTCCAGCTCCCCCCCTTCACTTTAAAAGAAGCAGGACTTCTGTGTCCATTATGCTCTGTGGAGAGGGGAGGGGCTGAGGGGGATGAGTGAGCACGGGGAAGAGAAAAGGCAGGCCTGCACAGTACATTATCCTGCAATCTTCTCTCACCAAGATCCCAGATAAGCTCTGACCTTTCTGATCTGTGAATCCAGCATTATCTGGGCCCAGACACTCTCCAAGCTGTACAGCTGCTTGTCTCCTCTTCCTGCTCACTCATCCCCCTCATAGGTTATAATGGGACTCAGCAAACCTTTTGCTCCTCTGTAATGATGACGGTTTTACCCGATAATGCCAGGCAAAAGTGAGGGGGAGGGTACGGAAACAGCTTTTTGAGTACAGAAGCGGCTTTTTTTGTCTGATAAAACCTATTACAGAGTTTCTTAAATTCCTTGTACTATTGATTTCTGCCAAAAATACTTTAAAGATAACACTTTAAGATCTCTTAGGAAGTGGTCTGTCCTGGGTCAGCTGACTTCCTGTTAAATACAGGATGACATCATCACTTATCAGATCCCTCCCTCTCAGACCCCTCCCCTACTAGCTCTATCCGTATACTGTTGCTCATAGAGATCATTTATATATGATGAGACTCCACCCACTCTCTGTGCCAAGCCAAAAGCATCCTGGGAGATGTAGGCAGCATAAGGATATCTCTCCAATGGTATAATAGGAATCAGAATGGCTGAAATCCTATGCCTGGCTGCTAAAACAGAAGAGCACAAGATTATCTAATAATAGCCTATGCTGCACTATATCTATGTAATACAATGGAACCTTTCATGTTCTATAATACTGAATCGGTCCGGTCATTTTAGGGGCCACCGTTTAATGAAGAAGAGAAGGAAAATACTTCAGTGTAATTACCCAGAATACCGTCTGACATTTCAGATGATTTTACAGGTTGGTTATTGGGTTTGATGGAGGCGGCCGGACAATGAGGTCTTTCATAGGGAAAGCCGGAGGTCTGGTAATTACGGGGTTCACCACCATGTTACTTCCAGTGATTCCTCTTATACCTGGTTCAAAAATACAGATGATGAGGCTGATTATAGGAATGTTATAGGCTGATTATAATGACAACAATGTTACAGTATTCAATAGGTCATGCTTCAATGCCAGATACCCCTATCATCCTCAGATATCGGAGCGCCCTGCCCCCCCACCCCCGGCCTACAATGGTGCATAACAGAGAACATTACTATGTATTCATCTACAATGCAAATGGAGGAGAATACATTACAGCTTCCGGATATCACAGCTCACTAATGAAAAGATCAGAAGATAATAAAACTGATAACCGGAGACTAAACAATACAAAGAGGAAAGTCACATGATCCAAATACTCACCTGCTGCAAATCACTAACAGATTAACTTATTATTACACATATTATTATTATGTATACACGGACAGAATGAGTTTCATAATGGCAAAGAGCATAGCAGTATATTAGTAGTTATATTCTTGTATATAGGGCGCAGTATTATAGTAATTATATTTCTGTATATAGGAGCAGTATTATAGTAGTTATATTCCTGTATATAGGAGCAGTATATTAGTAGTTATATTCTTGTATATAGGAGCAGTATTATAGTAGTTATATTCCTGTATATAGGAGCAGTATTATAGTAGTTATATTCCTGTATAGGAGCAGTATTATAGTAGTTATATTCTTGTATATAGGGAGCAGTATATTAGTAGTTATATTCTTGTATATAGGAGCAGTATTATAGTAGTTATATTCCTGTATATAGGAGCAGTATTATAGTAGTTATATTCCTGTATAGGAGCAGTATTATAGTAGTTATATTCTTGTATATAGGGAGCAGTATATTAGTAGTTATATTCTTGTATATAGGAGCAGTATTATAGTAGTTATATTCCTGTATATAGGAGCAGTATTATAGTAGTTATATTCTTGTATATAGGAGCAGTATTATAGTAGTTATATTCCTGTATATAAGAGCAGTATTATAGTAGTTATATTCTTGTATATAGGAGCAGTATTATAGTAGTTATATTCTTGTATATAGGAGCAGTATTATAGTAGTTATATTCTTGTATATAGGAGCATTATTATAGTAGTTATATTCCTGTATATAGGAGCAGTATTATAGTAGTTATATTCTTGTATATAGGAGCAGTATTATAGTAGTTATATTCTTGTATGTAGGGGCAGTATTATAGTAGTTATATCCCTGTATATAGGAGCAGTATTATAGTAGTTATATTCTTGTATATAGGGAGCAGTATATTAGTAGTTATATTCTTGTATATAGGAGCAGTATTATAGTAGTTATATTCTTGTATATAGGGAGCAGTATATTAGTAGTTATATTCTTGTATATAGGAGCAGTATTATAGTAGTTATATTCCTGTATATAGGAGCAGTATTATAGTAGTTATATTCCTGTATATAGGAGCAGTATTATAGTAGTTATGTCAATGTAAAGAAATAGAGTCTCGCACTCACCAACTTCACAGATGCAGGTGGTTTATTGTAGATACATCAGAGCTGGTGCAGCGGGGAGAGGGATGGTGGAAAGGCAGGTGAGTTCAGAGAGGAGCAACAATGTTTCACGCCTGTTACGGCGCTTCATCGGGCTCGGAACGTTTTTACACTTACACTTACACTGATGTGTTTTTTATTTAAGCCTAGCGGCACTAGTATCAGCCATAGGTGTGAGGTGCAGCACTCTGTTTCTTCCCTGAACCGCATTTTGTTTCTCTCTTTTCTCCGTGTTTTGCACTCCTCCTGGTGAGACCCACATGACCGCAATTAGCAGGAGACACCTGAGTGCACATGGTTTTAATTCCTTCTGTTTTTTCCCATTCTGTTTGCTGCAGCTATGGTGAGTGTAATTCCTTATCCAGACTTGTGCTGCTTGGGGGCGACCTTCTCCGCCGGCGGTGCTGGCCGGGTTCTGGTGTGGTGTTTTTGGGTCTGGTCCTGTGGCATGGGGGTCGCAGGGCCGTCCCATGGCCCCGTTCCCTGACTGTGCGCGCCTGCGGGGTTGGTGGCCGCTGACTGGCACGGTGTGGACTTAGTGTAGGGACCCATGTGTATCAGATACCGGCACGAGGTACATGGGGCAGTATGGCTTGATCAATTCATACACAAAATTCTGAAGTGTTTTTTATTTAAGCCTAGCGGCACTAGTATCAGACATAGGTGTGAGGTGCAGCACTCTGTTTCTTCCCTGAACCGCATTATAGTAGTTATATTCCTGTATATAGGAGCAGTATTATAGTAGTTATATTCCTGTATATAGGAGCAGTATTATAGTAGTTGTATTCCTGTATATAGGAGCAGTATTATAGTAGTTATATTCTTGTATAGAGGGGCAGTATTATAGTAGTTATATTCTTGTATACAGGAGCAGTATTATAGTTGTGTGGAAGTTCCCATGATTCAGCCTGATTTATGATGGGACGGATAGTAAAATACATCACTGTAACATAAACCTATATGATATATCTCAGTGAGGTTCGGTGCTGCAGTCTTGTTGGTATCAGATGTGGGTAAAGTTGCTCTTTGAAGCTCATTTTACAGCTGCTGTCATACAGCTATAATTTGCAGCAGCAGTAAACGTCTGATTGTTATCCCCCGACCGGTCTTTACAGCAGACTCTCTTTATGAACAGTGTTGCGATAAGTAACAATTATCACGTATCCTCGTAGACGCCGCCGTGTGCTGCTACATTGTTTGCGTGCTTGTTTATTTGATGCTTCCCTTTGCCTGTTATCTAAAGGCTTCTCGCCAAGGAAAGTGGTTGAAAGCAGAGTTGTATTTGTGCCCACAGCTAATGTAATAAATGGCGGCCGTTCTTTTGGCTTATTCTCCATATAATTGGATAGAAGGAGAGGGAAAGAAGATGTTCTAAAGCTCGGGCAGACCTCTGCAGCTCCGCGCTATACATGAAATCTCCATGTAATCCTGGAGACGAGGATTAGTTGTGGGACCCGTCCTGAGTTAATTATATCCTGAAAAGAAAGAAAAAATCATTAAAAGATGGCGAATGTAGCCAGCTCCCTGCAGTCATTGTACTTAGACAATGGATTAGATTTTTTGTTTTTAAAGAGGTACTGTCTATTTTCTTTTAAATCAACTGGTGGCAGAAATTTATATAGATTAGTAAATTACTTCTATTTAAAAATCTTAAGTATTCCAGTACTTATCAGGTGCTGTATGTCCTGCAGGAAGTGGTGTATTCTCTCCAGTCTGACAGAGTGCTCTCTGCTGCCACCTCTGTCCATGTCAGGAACTGGCCAGAGCAGCAGCAAATCCACATAGAAAACCTCTCCTGCGGGGGCAGTAATATCCTATCCCCTAGCTTACTCAAATTTTATTTGGGTGTAGTGGACAGCGGAAAATTTCCCGCAGAAAACCAAAAAGCGTTAATAATCACCCTTCCCAAGCCAGGCAGGGCCCGGGATGTCCCCCAGAGCTACCGCCCGATATCGCTGTTAAACAGTGATATGAAAATATATGCAAAACTCTTTGCTTTACGTTTAGCCCCAATAATGACCAAACTAATATGCGATGATCAAACCGGTTTCGTTAAGGGCCGTCAGGGTACAGAAAATACCAGGCGCCTAATAAATATTGTACACTACTTGGGAACCCGACAGGGATGTCCGTTATCTCCGCTTTTTTTTGTTTTGACGTTGGAGCCGCTGGCTACTGCCCTTAGATCGTCTGAAAATATTAGGGGAATAGCTATTGGAGAAGAGAAACATACTCTTTCCCTCTATGCAGACGATATAATATTAACGGTATCTGACCCTCTGGTCTCTCTCCCTAATATCCTGCTCACCCTAGAAAAATTTGGATGGATCTCTTATTATAAATTAAACACCAATAAAACACAAGCACTCACAATTAATGTTCCAATAGAAAAATCTAACCAACTAAAATCTTTATATCCCCTTGATTGGCAAAACTCAAAAATTACTTACCTAGGTATCTCCCTAACATCTCCAATCAAAAACCTTTACAATGAAAACTATGTGCCGCTTTTACATACATTGCGATCCGATATAGCTCAATTTAATAAGGTAGAACTTTCATGGCTTGGTAGACTCAATGCATTTAAAATGTTTTTGCTCCCTAAATTGATGTACATATTTCGTAATGTTCCCATAGGTGTGCCAAAGAAATTCTTCTCCTCTACCAGAACCATATTATTAACATACTTATGGGGCTCCAAGAGACCCAGAATCTCATACAAATTACTTTATAAACACAGTTCAGCAGGCGGAATTGGATTACCAGATATTGAATTGTATCACAGAGCTATTATCATGTCTCAAACTTACGCATGGTTTAAAAACAGCACAATTCCTCCTTGGATGACCATTGAGCAGTACTTGGTCAAACCATATACACTTAAGTCACTAATGTATGCGTATCTATGGCACCTACCCACCCCAAAAATTTGTTCATGCACCACAATGGCAGGGTTAAAAACCTGGATTGTGTCGCATACTGCGGTAGGTAAAAGACAAAATATTATTTTACCACATTTGCCATTGGACGTACTTCATATTGCCATTCCTACGATAGACTTAGCTAACTGGATCACACGAGGCCTATCTGAAGTAAACCAGTTGTTCCGAGAGGGCATTCTCCACTCCTATTTAGAACTACAAAATACTTATGATTTACCCAAATAAGACCTTTATAAATTTTTAAAAATAAGACACTACTTAATGACAAAGAAACACACTTCCTTGAAATATAGTTCGGAGCTTACACGACTATTTAACTTGCAACCGAAAGGCATTAAACATATATACAATTTACTAGGTAACCTAATGAGGTTTGAGCCCATAGGCCCTTTTGAAAAATGGGTGTCAGAACTAAATATATCACCTTCCGAAAATGGTTGGAAACGAGCTTTTTGCTGGTCACATAAAGCCCTCCATTGTGTCTCACATGTGGAGAATAGCATTAAAACCAGACTACAATGGTATTACACCCCTTTGAAACTCCACAAAATGTTCCCCTCTACCTCACAAATGTGTTGGAGGAATTGTGGTAATGAAGGTTCCTTAATACATGTTTTATGGAGTAGCCCTCTCGTGACTTAGTACTGGTCAGAATTTTCAGATATAATCCACGAAATTTTCAGATATCCAATGCCTATTACACCACAGCTAGCGATGTTATTTTTGGAAATACAAAATATTGTACCTCAACACAGGTCACTATTCTGCCTGCTTATAACAATAGCAAAATTACTAATTACTAGACGTTGGAAAACACCTGATATACCATCCAAAATTGAGCTGGTTCAGGAAATAAACAGATCGTACAAATATGAGGAGGCTATAGCCTATGGCAACAATACTATTGTCAAATTCAGAGAGATGTGGTCACCATGGACGTCAAGTCCCCTCTTTTCACCTTAACACTTTTCTAATAGTTTTACCATTTGTTTATTATTTGTTTATGAATATAGGATAACTGCGTGTATGAACGTAATACATGCAGACTTACTACATTTTTATAAATAACTCTAAAGACATATATTGCTTGAATATATGTCATATTGTGATTATTGTTTACTTTTCTTTGCCTTTCTTTATACTTTATCTATACAATGTGTTGAAAATATTGCTCCTTTTTGATTGCAAAATTTGCTATGTATGCAATAATCTATTGAGAAAATTCAATAAAACATATTGAAACAGAAAACCTCTCCTGCTCTGGACAGTTCCTGACATGGACAGAGGTGGCAGCAGAGAGAACTGTGTAAGCCTGGAGAAAATGCACCCCTTCCTGCAGGACAAACAACAGCTAATAAGTACTGGAAGACTTGGGATTTTTAAATAGTATATATACTATACATGTATAAGCACAAGCTCAGCAGTCAGCCCTCTCATAGAAAGCATAATATATCTCGGCAGGGAACAAATGACTATATTGCTAAACCACCAAGAGAAAGAGGGGAGGGGCCTCGTTGAGTGGGAGGAGCCTGGATAATAGCAATCTGAATATGCATATTAACCCCTTCAGGAGTGGGCTGATTTTGGCCTAAAGGACCAGAGCCCATTTTTGAAGTCTGACCTGCCTCACTGTATGTGGTTATAGCTCCGTGATGCTATTATATATGTACAAATAGATGTACGTTTTTCCTCATTTGCATGGGGGATTATGTGTATATTTCACTTTATGTTTTTAGCATTTTCTTTTTAAATTTTTTTGTAAAAAAAATGTTACTTTATTTTCCTGTCCCACCATGGGGACTTCACTATCTACATGCCCAATGACAGATAAGATATAAAGCTGTGCTGATCTGCCTGTCATAGTCTGAGGCCTGATCGGCTTCCGTAGCTAGGACACTGGGGGCCTTAGGGGACGGTTGCCTCCAGTTGTCATAGTTACCATCGGGGCTATGCAAATGCAGCGGCGTGTAAGAAAATAAGAGGGTTGGTGTAGAGGCTGATGGTAGTCGTAGTAGCTTTAAAGTCTCTCGGACGCCTCTCTTTTCTCTCTCTCTTCTGAGGGCCGCACCTGTGTGTAAGGTGGAGGAGGGAGGGGGTGTAACAAGAACTCCTTTACTGATAACTTAAAGGCCGTCCAGCTGCATTCAGATCTTATGACTGGTGGCAAGGAACCAAAGCTTTGTCACTACGCGTGGGAGGCTGGTGGACACACTGATCCTGTGATCCTGGAGCCTGTGATACTGGCTTTCGAGCCGAAAGCCAGTACTTGCAGCTCCTAGAAGTTACCAGAGGTCCTTGCTCAACTTCCCCTTCAAATCCTAGAAAGGTATGGTAACACTGCTACCCAATATACTCAATTCCACTAGCTTAGCATTCCATCCTGAGGATTCCCACTCACAGTAGAGGTACATTTTGTATCTGGGGAACGTTCTCCTGAAGTACTGACTCTCAGTTTCCTTCCCCTTGTCTGCGACAGACAGGCTTGTTTGGCCAATTATACTGGACACTGAACCTCACTTCCTGTTACTTCTAGGGTTATGTGTAAAGCATGACATCAGGCTCCACCTACCTTCTAGCAAGTTCTAGAAAGATCTGGAAACTTCTACATTACCTAAGGCAGTACCCACTACAGACTGCGGGTGTCACTGTTGCTTACCAGTTTGTGTAGTGTGTGTAGGGAGGCAATGTAACTTATTCTCTTTCTGCCAGTTACAGTGGTGCACATAGCATAATTTACAGTAATATATGTTACCTCATAAAACATATAAAATACAACTTGTGACCAGGTGCCATCCTAGGCCCAGCCACTGGAATTGCTCTCATACAATCACTTCACTACACAATCGCTTTGCACAGCTCCAATAGTGAACAGAGGGAGAATTCTCCCTCTGTTCTGCCCTATAAAAGCTTAGATCACACTGATTGCAGCAGCTATAGGGTTAACTGCCGGGATCTGAGCACAGCTCAGGCCCAAGCGGTAGCCGCGGGTACCCAACTATCACTCAGCAGGGCCCTATGGCGGATGGCGCTGCCACAGCTTCTATGCCCGTTTCATCCGCAAATGTAATTGTGTACTTGTGCCTCCATGAAGGGGAACAAACCGTAAAAATGGACATACAGTTACGTCTGCGGTCCTGAACGGGTTAATCATAAATAGCCCTGCTCTAGGGGAAGAGGACTTCCCTGCAAGTCAATGCTCTGCCCCTTTAAGGAGCTTTGAAACATAACTGGGGTCTGAAAATTACCATACAGGGTTTGGCTTGGGTTATAATGGTGTTTCAAGGCTCATGAAAGGGACTCAGCATTGACGTGCAGGGACGCTCTTTCCAATAGGTGGCACCAGAGGGTAAGTTCTCTTCTGCAGTAGAGCTAATTTGCATATTTTCCCAATGGAGCACTGCATGGCCTATAAGACTCCACATACCTTCTGCACTCTCCTCAATGAAACTTTACCCTTCATCCCCATACTAAAGCAAGAATCACTCTTTATGCACACAGTTAACCCCTTCCTTAAGTCTGTGCAGCAGAGCGGTGCAGTCTATTCTACAGCAGTCACCACCATGTTATATGTATGTAAGTTTCCTCTCTCAGTTCCACCACACAGGATGTCATATGGATCCTAGGTATCTATAACTAACCGAACACAGAGAGGTCACAGTGCAATAGTTAATGGACATGAGAATATATAGAAGCATGAAATTTACAAAGCTTTCCTAAGGACTGAGCCATGTGCAAGACATTAAAGGGCAATTCCAGTCCCTCCTGGTATTAGCATCAATGATTCACTTGTAAAAATGTTAAAGCAACATACAGTCTGCAGTTACGTAAGACGAAGAAATGAAAAACATTTGATACCCCAGAGCGATGTAACATAGATGAGAAAGATAGGAGAGATGTTGTGCAATGTCCAGTAAGACGATCCATACTGGTGAGAATGGGAAGTGTGTGTGTTATAGAGTGGTCGGGTCAGCTCCCTAGATATAGGCTATACAGAGAAATATATATATATGTGTGTGTATGTATCCCCAAACCGAGTACAAAGAGCCTGAGGTCTGTATGCACCCGCTACTTGTAGCCTCTCAGCCTCAGGGCGCTTGTTGTATATGAACATCTGTAAATCTCAGCCAACAGAACAGCAGCAAGACCAGCATGATAATCCACAGTATAGAGGGGGAACCTTCCGCCCTCCGGGGGCTGCAAAACTACAATTCCCACTACAAAGCAACACCTGGGGGGGCTGACGGTTCCCCATCCCTGATCTACAGTATGGAGACTGGTGCCTATGGGCACTTATGGGCACATCAGCTTTATACTTTCCCTTTACACACTCCCTGTGTCCTCCAGCTTCTCCCTGGTGGGGTCACTGTGTCCTTACATTACATTACTGATCCTGTACTGATCCTGAGTTACATCCTGTATTATACCCCAGAGCTGCACTCACTATTCTGCTGGTGGGGTCACTGTGTACATACATTACATTACTGATCCTAAGTTACATCCTGTATTATACTCCAGAGCTGCACTCACTATTCTGCTGGTGGCGTCACTGTGTCCTTACATTACATTACTGATCCTGAGTTACATCCTATATTATACTCCAGAGCTGCACTCACTCTCCTGCTGGTGGGGTCACTGTGTACATACATTACATTACTGATCCCGAGTTACATCCTGTAATTATACCCCAGAGCTGCACTCGCTATTCTTCAGCTACATTAGCTGTGTGATATAATGGCATATTGCATATATACTGACATTCCCCGCTCGGTCCGGTGATGACATTACTGCAGCTTTGTGACCTTCCATTGCTTCACAGAAGTATCCAAATTACCTGCGAGTCTCCTGGAAATTACACCATGCTAAATTATACGTTTCAGCATTACAAAATCCATTTGATGCTGTTGCCAGGATTGATTTTTTTTTTAACCAGACATGTTGCAATCCTCTAAATCTGTAGTATAATAACAATGCGATGCGCACGGTAAATGTTTCTCAGGCATAATTGTATCATCTGCCACATATTGGAGTAATAAATGTCACACCTACAATAAGCATCGACAGAAGGGGGCGCCAATGGGCTGGGGTATATGCTGGGTCTTGGCAGGATGGAAGTTGTTGTGTCTTCATTTTGCAGTGTCCAGTCTAGGTGCCTTTCATCTTGTCTCCTATTGGTTCAATCCTGCTCAGGTATTGTGGGCACAGCTTAATCATTAAGCATAATACCTGAGCAGGATGTAGCGGTGCTGAGCTGATTCAGCACAGCAGTGATGCCGAGATGAATTAATCACAATACATTATCCTATATAGGGAATCCTGCTTCCCTATATCTCTATAGTACCCCCCCTTAGAAGGAGGAGACTAGCAGGAGGAGAGTAGCTGATATGATGTCTCCATACACTGTATATACACAGAAAAGGGGATTCTGCTTCCCTATATCTCTATAGCACACCCTCAGAAGGAGAAGACTAGCTGCTATGATGTCTCCATACACTGTATACACAGATGAGGAGATCCTGCTCCCCTTTATCTCTATAGCACACCCTCAGAAGGAGACTAGCTGCTATGATGTCTCCATACTCTGTATACACAGAAGAGGGGATCCTGCTTCCCTATATCTCTATAGCACACCCTCAGAAAGAGGAGACTAGCTGCTATGATGTCTCCATACACTGTATATACACAGAAGAGGAGATCCTGCTCCCCTATATCTCTATAGCACACCCTCAGAAGAAGAAGACTAGCTGCTATGATGTCTCCATACACTGTATACACAGAAGAGGGGATTCTGCTCCCCTATATCTCTATAGCACAACCTCAGAAGGAGGAGACTAGCTGCTATGATGTCACCATACACTGTATACACAGAAGAGGGGATCCTGCTCCCATATATCTCTATAGTACACCCTCAGAAGGAGGAGACTAGCTGCTATGATGTCTCCATACACTGTATACACAGATGAGGAGATCCTGCTCCCCTTTATCTCTATAGCACACCCTCAGAAGGAGACTAGCTGCTATGATGTCTCCATACTCTGTATACACAGAAGAGGGGATCCTGCTTCCCTATATCTCTATAGCACACCCTCAGAAAGAGGAGACTAGCTGCTATGATGTCTCCATACACTGTATATACACAGAAGAGGAGATCCTGCTTTCCTATATCTCTATAATACACCCTCAGAAGAAGAAGACTAGCTGCTATGATGTCTCCATACACTGTATACACAGAAGAGGGGGTCCTGCTCCCCTATATCTCTATAGCACACCCTCAGAAGGAGAAGACTAGCTGCTATGATGTCTCCATACACTGTATACACAGAAGAGGGGATCCTGCTCCCCTTTATCTCTATGCCACAATCTCAGAAGCAGCAACAACAGGGAGAACATTACAGAGCAGTACTGAGCAGTGTAATCTGTAAACCCAACTCTGGGGGGAGATATAACACTTAAAAGAGATTTTAGCAGCTTCTCTGCCTATAGACCTCAATGAGCAGCTGTAACCTGATCCCTGATGCCAGTCTAGAGACTGACAGCAGTAGCGAAATTTGATGGGGGGCAGGGGGGGCGGCCGCCCCCGGGCCCACTCTGGCAGGGGCCCACCCAGATCGCTATTGATTTTTTTTACGCCGCCCGCCGCCCGGCATGCTGCCGCAGCTCCCCCGGCCGCCGCCATCTTAATCTGGTGCGTATGGCCTCAGCGCACCGCTGCTGGTGCGTGCGCCGCCCTGGCCCGCCCACCTGCCAATCATCTCTGGCGCCGCGCTGTTCCGTCTCCCGCGCGCGCGCACAAGGTCAGTGCCGGACTGCTGCAGCAGCAGCAGCACACAGACAACCCAGCTGGTAAGCGGGGGAAGCTGGACATCTGGACATGTGGATGGACACAGGGGGGGGGAGCTGGACATGTGGATGGACACAGGGGGGGGGAGCTGGACATGTGGATGGACACAGGGGGGGGAGCTGGACATGTGGATGGACACAGGGGGGGGGAGCTGGACATGTGGATGGACACAGGGGGGGGGGAGCTGGACATGTGGACACAGGGGGGGGCTGGACATGTGGAAACAGGGGGAGCTGGACATGTGGAAACAGGGGGGGCTGGACATGTGGAAACAGGGGGAGCTGGACATGTGGACACAGGGGGGGGAGCTGGACATGTGGACACAGGGGGAGCTGGACATGTGGACACGGGGAGCTGGTAAAGAGGGGGAGCTGGACATGTAGAAACGGGGAGCTGGACATGTAGAAACAGGGGGAGCTGGACATGTGGACACAGGGGGAGCTGGTAAACAGGGGGAGCTGGACATGTGGACACAGGGGGAGCTGGACATGTAGAAACAGGGGGAGCTGGACATGTGGACACAGGGGGAGCTGGACATGTGGACACAGGGGGAGCTGGTAAACAGGGGGAGCTGGACATGTGGACACAGGGGGAGCTGGACATGTGGACACAGGGGGAGCTGGACATGTGGACACAGGGGGAGCTGGACATGTGGAAACAGGGGGAGCTGGACATGTGGACGCAGGGGGAGCTGGACATGTGGACGCAGGGGGAGCTGGACATGTGGACGCAGGGGGAGCTGGACATGTGGACGCAGGGGGAGCTGGACATGTGGACGCAGGGGGAGCTGGACATGTGGACGCAGGGGGAGCTGGACATGTGGACGCAGGGGGAGCTGGACATGTGGACGCAGGGGGAGCTGGACATGTGGAAACAGGGGGAGCTGGACATGTGGAAACAGGGGGAGCTGGACATGTAGAAACAGGGGGAGCTGGACATGTAGAAACAGGGGGAGCTGGACATGTGGAAACAGGGGGAGCTGGACATGTGGAAACAGGGGGAGCTGGAAATGTGGAAACAGAGGGAGCTGGTAAACAGGGGGAGCTGGACATGTGGAAACCAGGGGGAGCTGGTAAACAGGGGGAGCTGGACATGTGGAAACCAGGGGGAGCTGGACATGTGGAAACCAGGGGGAGCTGGACATGTGGAAACCAGGGGGAGCTGGACATGTGGAAACCATGGGGAGCTGGACATGTGGAAACAGGGGGAGCTGGACATGTGGAAACAGGGGGAGCTGGACATGTGGAAACCAGGGGGAGCTGGACATGTGGAAACAGGGGGAGCTGGACATGTGGAAACAGGGGGAGCTGGACATGTAGAAACAGGGGGAGCTGGTAAACAGGGGGAGCTGGACATGTGGAAACCAGGGGGAGCTGGACATGTGGAAACCAGGGGGAGCTGGACATGTGGAAACCAGGGGGAGCTGGACATGTGGAAACCAGGGGGAGCTGGACATGTGGAAACCAGGGGGAGCTGGACATGTGGAAACCAGGAGGAGCTGGACATGTGGAAACCAGGGGGAGCTGAACATGTGGAAACCAGGGGGAGCTGGTAAACAGGGGGAGCTGGACATGTGGAAACCAGGGGGAGCTGGACATGTGGAAACCAGGGGGAGCTGGACATGTGGAAACCAGGGGGAGCTGGACATGTGGAAAACAGTGGTTTTCTGATTTAACCCTATTTGGCCCAGTTCTCTCTGGCAGCTTCATAGAGGAGCTGGGGGCTGATCTGGAGATCCTGGGGGAATGGGGGCAGAGGTCCGACCCCTCCACCCCAGTCTCTTACAGGATAAGGGACAAGTATGTTTAAATCAGAAAGCTGTGATTCGGATCACAGAGAGCAGGGTGCAGCAGCCTGTAGTGGCTGCCCGAGTTAGCTAGTGATTGAGCCTGCGGTACCTCCCTGTGAGTGATGCACCTGTCTTAGGCAGAATGCAAATTATCTACCTCTATGGTATATGGGTCAGTCAGTGTATAGGGAAAATAGTAGTCTTTGCATAATGGATTTAACTTTTTTTTACAGTTTTAACTACAGATCTCAGGTGAACCTGTTATACTGCCCATACATCCATGACATTGGGATAGTGAGCGACTCCGATGAGAAGACACCCCTTGTAAGTCACTGTTTCATTTTATGTGTCTATATATGTAAATGTAGAAGCCTCTAACACTGCTCTTAATTCACTATGAGTAATGGAGCAGAATATACCCTTTATTATTTAGAAAGCATTGTTGTCAAGCGAGGTTCCCTTTGGGTAACATAATCGGTTGGGGGCCCACTCAGACTTGCTCGCCCCCCCTAGGCTGAACCCCTAGCTACGCCCCTGACTGACAGGAGTTGTTTTCGTAAATAATGAGTAAGAGTAAGAAATAAATTCTGATAAGTGGAGAAAGAGGCATTTTTCTTTAGTAAGATACATTACAAAGTTCATTATATTCTCCTGCTCTATTCATTTATGCAGTATGTTTACTAGAGTGATATGACGGCATTTTATTGTAGCGCCGTATCATGTTATCAGTGGCGCCGCACTGGACATTTGTCAGTACAATTCCACCAGTTTTCTAGGATAATTCCATTCCCCACCACAAATGCCAGATGTATTTTGTATCATCCCGATTTTGTCCGACATGAAGGCGGAGCTTGTAACTCCCACTCCATGTGACAGGTTACGGCTGGATCTGATCACTCTTTGAGTTGGGTTTTTATGGTGTTTTCCATCACTAGGGGTAGATGATGCTCCCCACATGCTGTTTTAGTTGAGTTTTTTTGGCTCTGGTGATGTCTTTTTTTTTGTTTCTTATTAGTTTTGTTTTTATCGCACCCAAAAATAAACAAAAATACTATTATTAGAATTATTTCAGGGGGTTACTCAGTGAGTCCATCCAGCAGGAAGGAACTAAAGCGTGAGAAATATACTTTATGTAAACTTAAAATATTTTTTTACAGATCGACAAAGCTTTCAGCGTAAACCATTAGTCCTGAGGTCAGGCTGCGATTTGTCTGTAATACGGACACAACATGGGCTATATTACACTCCAACTCCACAGGGCATAGCTTGTAATCTAACCATTTAAAGGGAAACTCAAATCAACTGGTGTCAGAAAGTTATATAGATTTGTAAATTACTACTATTTAAAAATCTCCAGTCTTCCAGTACTTATCAGCTGCTATATGTCCTGCAGGAAGTGGTGTATTCTCTCCAGTCTGACACAGTGCTCTCTGCTGCCACCTCAGTCCATGTCAGGAACTGTCCAGAGCAGGAGAGGTTTTCTATGGGGATTTGCTGCTGTTGACATGGACAGAGGTGGCAGCAGAGAGCACTGTATCAGACTGGAGAGAATACACCACTTCCTGCAGGACATACAGCAGCTGATAAATACTGGAAGATTTTTAAAAAGAACAAATTTACAAATTGATATAACTTTGGGCGGGTTGAGTGTGTCCGTGTGACTATTTGGCAGCAGGTTTGGTGATTCTACTCTGTGCAGCCGCAATGGTCGCACACCATAATAATACTATACACAGGGGTGACACTATAGGGGGTAAAGCAATAGCAGTCACTCCTGGTCCTGCACCAGCCTAAAGACTCCTCTGCCACGCCAGTATTATAACCTATACATAGTAGGTCGGACTCTAGCGACAGATTCTGCACTGGGACCCAGGAGCTTTGAGTTACATCCCAGAATACACGCTGTTCTCTTGCTGAGTGATCCGGTGGCTTTGGGGTGAGGTTTATTTGTCGGAAAGCTGAAGGGTTGTCACCCATACATCTTCTCTATGAGAACATGTTTATTTTTGTGAAATGTGAGATGATTTTTTTTTTTTTTTGCCTCCTCCTAAGGAAATCGTCCTCCCTGAACCATTCATTGAGTGTAACTTAGAAACATTCCCGCGGTCAGGCCGCCCGGCGGATACTCCGCACCTGCCCTCTGTGTACTCATAGGAGGCTCATTCTCAGGAAAAGCTACTTAAACAAACAAAGCAAAGAGATTTTTCTGCCACGATGGAGCCCTTCACCGTTTATTGTTCTCAGGCTGTGGAGAATGTTTGAACAAGATCAGTTTCCACAACTTATTTTCCCCCTTGAGATGTTATAATTCCTTCCAGCTGAGTGACGGACCTGAGGAGTGACGGGGAGCGATGGCATATCGAGCCGCGGTTGTGTAACACAGACGGGAGTGGGATGTAGCTTATAGAGCAGATATCATACAGAGAAGAAAGAGGGACCTAGAAGTCCTATACAGTTTATAAGGAGCTGTGCTGGACGTTTCTCTGCCATGCATTGGTGGCTCTGCAGAGGCGGAGCTTCTTACAAATGAGCGACGCCCCTGAGGTACTGCTCCCTCACCACAGGCCTATTAACAAACCATAAACCATGGCCGTTTCTAGAGGCGGGCAGGCCAGGCGACCGCAAGGGGCGCCGACAGTTTGGGGGCGCTGGTGGCACCCCCAGGACGTCACTTAGCGGCACGCACCGCCGGCCGTCAGCCCGCCCGCCCCATCACCTGGCCTGACTGCCGGACCGCCCATCGCCGGACCGCCCATCCGGGCGCTCATCACCTGGCCGGCGACTGCTGCCCCCTCACACATCTTCTTCCTCAAGCAGGCGCAGTGACGTCATATTACTGCGCCTGGAGGAAGAGAATGTGTGCGGGGGGCGGCGGTGGCCTGCTTGCTCCTCACAGGCTGAAGGAGAAGAGAAAACTACACAACTTGTAGATCCCCAACACAAGTTTTTGCACTCCACAATATTTGTGGGATATATTTCTTTTGATATGAATTCATTTTATTTTATTATTGGAGAGCATCATGGTATTTATTTATTTAATTCACTTAGAACACACAGCACTTTATTAGGTTCACATTCTACACTAGGTTTTGTTAGGTTATTATTATCATGCACACACATATATACACAATCATGTTTTGGATTAAAATAATTTTTTCTTTCTGTCATCAATCTTCACAGTATACACAACATCACTATTGTCATTCTGTGTGATCACATCATTTTTGAAGCATACTGCACTTGTCACTTTAGTTTTACGTTTGGTTATTATTGCACATTAGATTTTAGTTTGTTTGTTTAAGTTTCACTACACACACTCTTTCATCCAACTATCCTTACTAGCTTCACATGGATATGGGCGATTTTCCCATCTCCAAGATGGCCGTCGGGTGTTGCGCGTCGGTGTGCGCATGTGCCGACGGACGCTGTGTTCCTGACACTCCCGCCCCCAATGACGGCGCCATGACGCCTGATCTGTGGGCGGAGACTAGAAGGAACATGGCGTCCGGCTAGTGTGTGATACATTATGAAATTTTTGTGAACAATCATGTATAATTTTTGTCCTGACTCCTCCTGTTTTTAAACTGTCTGTGTGGATTGTGTCCCTTATGGGATTACGGGTTGTTGTTTTTCAATAAAATTAATTTGGATTTATAAAGAGTATTTTTGTGGCTTTGATTTTTTATGGGGTTATTATAGGTTTAATAATTCAGGTTGACCCTATAGAGGTTATTTATGATTGGGCCAAATTTTGATGTTCTAATGTAGGTTATATATAAAGGAGAAGAGAAGACAGGGATCCGATCTATGTATTAAGGTGAGTATAATGTTTTTTTTTGTTTTGTTTTTTTGTGTGTTTGGCAATGGGGGGGGGGGTTATTAATATGAGGACAGCATGGGGGGGTTTACTATGGGGAGCAGAGCACAGGGGGATTATTACTGTGTGGGGGGCAGAACACGGGGGGATTATTACTGTGTGGGGGGGCAGAACACAGGGGGAATTATTACTGTGGGGGGAGGACAGAGCACGGGGGATTATTACTGTGGGGACAGAGCACAGGGGGGATTATTACTGTGGGGACAGAGCACAGGGGGAATTATTACTGTGGGGGGAGGACAGAGCACAGGGGGGGTTATTACTGTGGGGGGAGGACAGAGCACAGGGGGGATTATTACTGTGGGGGGAGGACAGAGCACAGGGGGGATTATTACTGTGGGGGGAGGACAGAGCACAGGGGGATTATTACTGTGGGGGGAGGACAGAGCACAGGGGGGATTATTACTGTGGGGACAGAGCACAGGGGGAATTATTACTGTGGGGGGAGGACAGAGCACAGGGGGGATTATTACTGTGGGGGGAGAACAGAGCACAGGGGGATTATTACTGGGGGGGCAGAGTACGGGGGGATTATTACTGTGTGGGGGGCAGAACACAGGGGGAATTATTACTGTGGGGGGAGGACAGAGCACAGGGGGGGTTATTACTGTGGGGGGAGGACAGAGCACAGGGGGATTATTACTGGGGGGGCAGAACACAGGGGGAATTATTACTGTGGGGGGAGGACAGAGCACAGGGGGGGTTATTACTGTGGGGGGAGGACAGAGCACAGGGGGGATTATTACTGTGGGGGGAGGACAGAGCACAGGGGGGATTATTACTGGGGGGGGGACAGAGCACTGGGGGATTATTACTGTGTGGGGGGCAGAACACAGGGGGAATTATTACTGTGGGGGCAGGACAGAGCACAGGGGGGGTTATTACTGTGGGGACAGAGCACAGGGGGGATTATTACTGTGGGGACAGAGCACAGGGGGGATTATTACTGTGGGGAAGAGGACAGAGCACAGGGCGGGGGGTTATTACTGTGGGGGGAGGACAGAGCACAGGGGGGATTATTACTGTGGGGACAGAGCACAGGGGGGATTATTTACTGTGGGGACAGAGCACAGGGGGATTATTACTGTGGGGGAGAGGACAGAGCACAGGGCGGGGGGTTATTACTGTGGGGGGAGGACAGAGCACAGGGGGGATTATTACTGTGGGGACAGAGCACAGGGGGGATTATTACTGTGGGGACAGAGCACAGGGGGGATTATTACTGTTGGGACAGAGCACAGGGGGGATTATTACTGTTGGGACAGAGCACAGGGGGGATTATTACTGTGGGGACAGAGCACAGGGGGGATTATTAGTGTGGGGAGGGAGCACAGGGGGATTATTACTGTTGGGACAGCACAGGGGGGATTATTACTGTGTGGGGGGGCAGAGCCCAGGGGGAATTATTACTGTGGGGGGAGGACAGAGCACAGGGGGGGTTATTACTGTGGGGGGAGGACAGAGCACAGGGGGGGTTATTACTGTGGGGACGGAGCACAGGGGGATTATTAGTGTGGGGACGGAGCACAGGGGGGATTATTATTGTTGGCACAGCACAGAGGGGATTATTACTATATGGAGGCACAGCAGGGGACATTATTACTATATGGAGGCAAAGCAGGTAGCAGGGGATGCTACACACAGGGGGCAACCCACATACCTACTGACTTTACTGCACATGACACAAAAAAGTGTAAGTTGTAAAAGTGTGGAGCCTAAAATGTTTGTCTGGCAGGTTCAGAAGAGACGAATTGTAGCTGCAAGAAATCATCATGGCGGTCTGGGCCAGAAGGAGAGGAAAAGGAAAGTGACCCCCCCAGAAGAAGACGTCACCTGTGAGTCACTGAATGACTTTTTTTTGCCCCAAGTTGAAAAGGGTTGAATAACACTGCTCTATGCCATAATACACACACTGCTTCTTCCTAGTAACACCCCCCCCCCCCCCCCAACATCACTTGGGGGGGGGGGGGCGCTTTTAGCAAGATTCGCCCTGTAGTTCAAATTACCTAGAAACGGCCCTGCCATAAACGCCCAATACAAGTGGGCATATTGCCCATTTACCCTGATCTTTAGAGAAAATCAAGCCCCTAAATTTACATAGAAACACTGTATATGTTTTGAGCAGAACATATTAGGCAATGCTACTGATGTGGTCTGGCTCTATGCAGGGGGGTAATTTTAAACCCTTGCTCACCTGTCTATCCCAGTTCTGAAATCACCGTAAATCCGTTTGTTTTGTGGTTAGGTAAGAATTTCTCTTTCCGCATCTTCTCACTACTTCCTGGTTGAGCAGTTGTTCATACTGGTAGACATTACCAGTATGCATTATTTTTCTTAGCTCTCTATCCCAGCACTCCTGCCAGTCCCCTGCCTAGAAGAATTGCAGATAATTTCAGTACACAACAAATTATTGCTCTGTAGTCAGGAATTCTATAGCAGCAGTTGCATTCGTCCTGCCTGCTCCTCTGCCTGTGGCATTGCCCAGCACAAGACAACATTCTGTCAACTCAACTTATTCTTCCTGATATGTCCCAATCAGATATGTATTCGCTGGATGGGGTGATGATAATGTAGGTTATAGGGGCTGGTCAAAGATGGTGTCATCATTTAGAATGTAGGACTCAAAGAAAAGATCTAGCCATCCCTCCTGAGACATCAGAGGACGATGGGAAAGGGAGGAGTCAAGGAGCTGGAGACAATACCACAGTGAGATGACTACACAACATCCTGTCAGGAGTATTTCAAGCAAAATATGCTGAAGCCTGCACTATTACCACTAACACAATATTAGTAAGTTGTATGTCTTGGGGTGATAGTTTTATACCTTTTTGATCCCTTTTTTTATACCAAGTCCCTCCACAAGTAGGAATTCATCACAGTCCTCACATTTGCTCCTTAAACAACTGAATAGATCAATCAGAAAAGCCATAAAGAGATATGGGGACTATGTAACATACTGACCTTGGGGTGCAAATGACATACTATTGATTAGTATTGCTATTCTATTGGTGTCCAATGACATATGTTCTCACACTGATGACATCATGAAACACAGTGACGTCACTGATAGATGGTTTGCCTACTTTTCGAAAGAGGCACAAAATTACAGGCTCAACCTTTGGACAGGATGCCACCAATATTATATCTGAGATCAACCAAGTGGATATTATTATTATTATTGTTACTATTATTATTATTATTATTATTGTTGTTACTATTAATATTATTATTATTATTGTTACTATAATTTTTATTATTATTGACAACCTTGCCCTTTAAGGGGGACTCATCACATAACTACGTTGTCTTCTTATCATTGTTCATTTCAGTTTTTCCTTTGCACATTAATTATTTAAGGGTCTTTCCAGGCATAAATAATATAGATTCAATCATGTAAGGATGTTCACAGGTTATGTTATGTGTCCCGGCATTACAGCGGTTTGAAGATCTGAAGTCACATTTAACGGTTGGGCAATTCCCTTTTATCTCCCCCTCCTCGCACCTTCCAGTCTTGTCAATCACCATTTCTCTCGTATCAAACCAGCAAAGCTGAAGAGGAATTGGGAAAGTATAAATAGAAATGATAGAGAAGTGGAGGACCCTCTCCACTGGGAAGACCCTTGAGTCCATAGCATTGGGAGATCTGAAGTCATATTTCACTGTTTAGCAATTCCCTTTTATCTCTTCCTCCTTGCACCTTTCAGTATTGTCAATCAACTCTTCTCCTGTATCAAACCAGCAAAGCCGAAGAAGAATCAGAAAGGTATAACTAGAAATGATAGAGAAGTGGAGGACCCTCTCAACTGGGAAGACTCTCAAGTCAATAGAATTGGGAGATCTGAAGTCATATTTTACAGTAGAGCAATTCCCTTTTATCTCCCCCTCCTCGCACCTTCCAGTCTTGTCAATCAACACTTCTCTTGTATCAAACCAGCAAAGCTGGAAATTAACCAGAAAAGTATAACTGGAAATTGGTAAGAACTTAAGGACCCTCTTAGCTGGGAAGTCCATTGAGTCCATAGCAATGGAAGATCTGAAGTCCTATTTCACGGTTTAGCAAATCCCTTTTATCTCCCCCTCCTTGAACCTTGGAGTCTTGTCAATCAATGCTTCTATTGTATCAAACCAGTAAAGCTGGAGAGGAACCAGGAAAGTATATCTGGAAATGGGAGAAAACTGGAGGACCCTCTCAACTGGGAAGACCCTCGAGTCCATATCAATGTGAGATCTGAAGTCATGGGTTTCATGGTTGAGCAATTCCCTTTTCTTTCCTCCCTCCTCGCACCTTACAATAGAGTCTTGTCAATCAACACTTCTATTGTATAAAACCAGTAAAGCTGGAGAGGAACTAGGAAAGTATAACTGGAAATGGAAGAGAACTGGAGGACCCTCCCAACTGGAAAGACCGCCAACTCCATAATATCACTGTGTAAAAAATAAACATCTAAAGGGGATTCACCCAAATGGTATTTTAAATTGATGTTGTTGCTGGATCACCAAATCCGCACTCTTTAAGTGTCAACTCCAAAGAGGTTCCTCCCATATTGAGCCATGTAGTAAGTAGTGCTAGGGAAATTGGATGTCATCCATTCTATAGAGATGTGGAAACTATCAGGGGCACAGCAGGTAGGGAGGTTGTAGTTATTAATAAGTCTAAATTATATATCTGAAAAATACAACAGAACGACACAAAGTACAACGCGTTTCGGGGATAGAAAGGTCCATTAATTATTATTGAAGGTGCAGTGGGGGGGGGGGGGGCACTCTGACAGATTGCATTGGGGCTCAGGAGATTCAGGTCACACCTTGGCAAGTTACTGATATGACATGATGGATTATTTCCTTGATGCCGCTCAGGTATGTCCTAAATATTTATCTGCAATTCCTAAAGGTAAATGACAGGTAACAAAGTAATAAATAACCCAAATGACTACATTAGCTGCAGAACAACTCCACCCTACAGAGAAAGCTATAAATACACCACAATGGAAGAACAAATTAATATAGCAGCACAATGACATCACCTCAAATCAGGAGAAACGGGACAAACCAAAGGCTCTTATTATAGAAAACTACATGGATGCACTATTTGGCAATGTTTACACACGGCCGTTGTCTTACGTGTTCTTGCGGCCGATACTGCCATATCATCCGCCGGAACATCATTTTATTTCTATTTGGATTGTGGGCACATTTGGGGACCATAGAATAGTCAGAACGGCCGTACATTGTGTGCACAGAGCTGGAACAACATCCAGGACAAGACAAGTCAATTATTTGCGCGGCCGTAGCTAATGAC
Source organism: Dendropsophus ebraccatus (assembly GCF_027789765.1). Taxonomy (NCBI): domain Eukaryota; kingdom Metazoa; phylum Chordata; class Amphibia; order Anura; family Hylidae; genus Dendropsophus; species Dendropsophus ebraccatus. The sequence continues at coordinate 23,767 of NW_027209159.1, forward strand.
GACCGTTGTTCAATACAGCATGTGAACAACGACCGCTGTTTGAATAGAGTTCAATGCAGTTCATTATTTTATTACAAGAATGATCGTTGTTTTAATCAGCAACAATGGCCGTTCTTGTCTTGTAGCATAAACTAGTGAATGATGTATCACTTACATTGTTCTGTGCAGCTGATCCAGAGATCTCCTCCTGAATAACATGGACAAAAAGTAGTCCTCTCTATTATGTGCATGAGCTCAGTAGTCCTGGATATTCATGAGAAGCAGAAAACTCCACCCACCAGCTGCTGATTGGCAGTTATTTATCCATGCTGTGTATAGGCAGTCAGCTGTCAATCAGCAGCTGGAGGGCGGGGGGAGGGGTGTGGCAAGAATCCTATTCTCCTGCATATTAGGAGAACGGCTGAACAGAATGATTTGAGAAATACACAGATCTGTTCAGCATTTCTGTCACTAGTTTATGCTGCTCTCATTTAAGGTGGAATAAACCTAGTGACAGATTCCCTTTAAGCACCACCAATGCCCTCCCTTCCCTCTCACCCTCTAGGATATCACACATTTTTATATTCTTCCCATTTAGGTTTATCTCTGTATTGACGATCTGATGTTTTTACACCTAACGTTCTTGACGTTTCGGAATTTTACTTTATCGGAGACAAAGCTGATCCAGACATATTGATTTCCTTCCATTGATATTTGTACGTTCCAGGATGCTATTATTGATAACAAGTCACTCAATCATTAACGGACTTTGTTATTGCTTTATCGCACAAAGCGTGTAACATTCTGGAAGAGTTTCCCTGGTTTAGATATTGTGTAATTCAGTGTACAGTCGCATAGGTCGCAGTCTTGTGTCATATTGATACATTGGGAGATACTTACACTTTGTTACAGTATGAACAGGGCCTTAGAACTTGAAAGAATTTATATTCAAAATATTCCATTCTGGAATCTTGGAAAGCTGGGTGACTATAGGCAACAACATGGAACAACGTTTACTGAGCCGGAGGATGAAACAATAGTTTATTATAGGTCATGTAGTAGGGCAGTCGTATGGCAACAAGGGGTTAATGCCACAGGATAGAGCAGTCATTTGCCCCATTAGACAGCAGGATCCAGAGCGCCCTCCTCCCCTCTGGAGCCAGCGGTTTCCATGGTGAAGGTAGAGGTACCATTCCGTATTTATGCGAAGCACAGCGGGGTCTGAAATTACTTTAATTTTTTCATTGTTGGAATTTTCTCCTTGTAAGAAATCATACGATCAGATACGAGGAACGCCGCTACGTGGAACTTTAGTTTGCAAATTGAGACGTTAAAAAAAAAAAAAAAAAGACTGTTTAATGCAGATATCGATAATAACACGATGAAATAGAAATAGCTGCTATTAAAGGGATTCTGTCATTTCACTTCAACTACTTGTAAGAGAAAAAGAAGAAAAATGCTAAAATCACAAAAAAAAAAAGAATGTTAAAAAAAAATTATGTGAACTGAGATGAAATATGTAAATGTTAACTTCCAGACTGGGTCACCCTGGGACTGCAGATCCCCATTATAATATATAACACAGGGGTCAGTGATGGGGGTCACCAGTACTAGGGAGGAATACAGGGGGGAATATTGGGATACCGTAATAGTGTGTACTGGGAGAGATCACCATTACTAGTGAGGACCATAGAGGTTAGTACTGGGAGAGATCATAGAGGTTTGTACTGGGAGAGATCACCATTACTAGTGAGGACCATAGAGGTTTGTACTGGGAGAGATCACTATTACTAGTGAGGACCATAGAGGTTAGTACTGGGAGAGATCACCATTACTAGTGAGGACCATAGAGGTTAGTACTGGGAGAGATCACCATTACTAGTGAGGACCATAGAGGTTAGTACTGGGAGAGATCATAGAGGTTTGTACTGGGAGAGATCACCATTACTAGTGAGGACCATAGAGGTTTGTACTGGGAGAGATCACTATTACTAGTGAGGACCATAGAGGTTAGTACTGGGAGAGATCACCATTACTAGTGAGGACCATAGAGGTTAGTACTGGGAGAGATCACCATTACTAGTGAGGACCATAGAGGTTTGTACTGGGAGAGATCACCATTACTAGTGAGGACCATAGAGGTTTGTACTGGGAGAGATCACTATTACTAGTGAGGACCATAGAGGTTAGTACTGGGAGAGATCACCATTACTAGTGAGGACCATAGAGGTTAGTACTGGGAGAGATCATAGAGGTTAGTACTGGGAGAGATCACCATTACTACTGAGGACCATAGAGGTTAGTACTGGGAGAGATCACTATTACTAGTGAGGACCATAGAGGTTAGTACTGGGAGAGATCACCATTACTAGTGAGGACCATAGAGGTTAGTACTGGGAGAGATCACTATTACTAGTGAGGACCATAGAGGTTAGTACTGGGAGAGATCACCATTACTACTGAGGACCATAGAGGTTAGTACTGGGAGAGATCACCATTACTAGTGGGGACCATAGAGGTTAGTACTGGGAGAGATCACTATTACTAGTGAGGACCATAGAGGTTAGTACTGGGAGAGATCACTATTACTAGTGAGGACCATAGAGGTTAGTACTGGGAGAGATCACTATTACTAGTGAGGACCATAGAGGTTAGTACTGGGAGAGATCACTATTACTAGTGAGGACCATAGAGGTTAGTACTGGGAGAGACCATAGAGGTTAGTACTGGGAGAGATCACCATTACTAGTGAGGACCATAGAGGTTAGTACTGGGAGAGATCACTATTAGGCTATGTTCACACTACGTAAAAGTATGGCCGTTGCTGCCATGCGGCAACAACGGCCATACTTTTTAAGTTGTGGAACACTCCCTCTGCAATGAATTGAGGCTGTAGGAAACCCTGTCAGTTCACACAAAGAAGTGAGCGGCTCCGGCCACTTGCTTCATTGTGAGCTGCGGGAGGTTCTGATGCGGGCGCGCGCTGATGCGCCCACATCAGAACACTACGGCTAGAAAGATCACCCGGCCGGTACTTAAGTACCGTCCGGGATGATCTGGGAAGAGACCGGCCGTTCCGTGACCCGGCCAGGTCACGGAATGGCCGGTCTAATACGTAGTGTGAACATAGCCTTACTAGTAAGGACCATAGAGGTTAGTACTGGGAGAGGTCCTTAAAAGAGTAGTTCACCCAAAAAAATTCTACTGGTTAAAGAAATTTGTAATTTACTTCTATTAGAAAATCTCCAGTCTTCCAGTACTTATCAGCTGCTGTATGTCCTGCAGGAAGTGGTGTATTCTCTGCAGACTGACATACAGTAGTGCTCTCCATGTCAGGAACTGTCCAGAGCAGGAGAGGTTTTCTATGGGGATTTGCTGCTTTTCTGGACAGTTCCTGACATGGACAGAGGTGGCAGCAGAGAGCACTGTGTCAGACTGGAGAGACTACACCACTTCCTGCAGGGCATACAGAAGTAAATTACAATACTCAGGCACTTTCTGGCACCTGTTGATTTAAAGCCAATGTACCATCATGTATAATATTGCCCATGTATAGCCATTCTATACATGGGCAATACTTAAAACAATGGTACAATGGTACATTTTTTTGGGTGAACAACCCTTTAAAACACAAGAGCTGGGAAAATGTAGCGATATCAACCGAAAAATGGTACAATGTAGAATGCGGACTGTTAGAGGCAATGTCTGTGTCACACAGTTTCTTCCCATCTGGGACCCCTGAGTGCAGAGGTAGTCCCTCCGTGCTGCGCGCTGCTTATAAGGTCCCCGTGTATTATGGTTTTATAGGATTTATTGCACCTTACAAACAAGAACACAAGGTCTCCTATGATGAAGCGTCCCTCTAATATTCTGAGGCTGATTCACATGAGAAGTCGCCGGGCGCCAACCTCCATTCTGCGGGCGAGCTTTTGTGAAGGAGGTGCCCCATAAATCAGAGCGGCAAGGAGAATGAAGCGTGTTACGCGCGGTAGGACACAAAGCAGGCTGGTAATTATATGTTATGTGTGCGCCGAGAGCCGAGCGGCCAAACCAGGAAAACAGGAACAATTAGTGCGGAAATTGCAGGAAAATAATGTAGACATGAAATGTAAACAGCTCCAGGTTACATCCCAATATAAAGCCACCGCCGCCCGGAAAGACCAGCCTCACTGAGACCGCAAGTTTTTATTTGCCCAGTGCCCTTAAAGGGATGGTCCAGGCTTAGAAAAACATGGCCGCTTTCTTCCAAAACAGCACCTCTCCTGTCCTCAGGTTGGGTGTGCTGTTTGCAGCTCAATGCCATTAAAGTGAAAGGAGCTTAAAGGGCTCTCCAGCTATTTTTTTTTTATTAAATAGTGTCAGAAAGTTATAGAGATTTGTAATTTACTTCTATTTAAAAATCTCCTGTCTTCCAGTACTTATCAGCTGCTGTATGTCCTACAGGAAGTGGGGTATTCTTTCCAGGCTGACACAGTGCTCTCTGCTGCCACCTCTGTCCATGTCAGGAACTGTCCAGAGCAGCAGCAAATCCCTATAGAAAACCTCTCCTGCTCTGGACAGTTCCTGACATGGACAGAGGTGGCAGCAGAGAGCACTGTGTCAGACTGGTGAGAATACACCACTTCCTGCAGGACATACAACAGCTGATAAGTACTGGAAGACTAGAGTCCACGTGATAAATGTTGTTGTATATAAGCGTGTAATGAGTGAGGGTGACCCCTAATAATCACAATATAACCTATTGGCTATGATCTCTGACCCCTGGGACCCCTGAGAACAGAGCGCAGCCCAAGTAAATATGTAAGAGAGCTGAATAAGTGTTCAGGAGGTAAGAAACACAAGAAGAAGGGGCCCACAGTCTGAGGTTATTAGGGGAAAGAGTAGTAGATGCTAGGCGGAGACTTCCAGCAGAGGTGGTTGGTGAATGTAATCTGCTGCCTGGTATATACATATAGAAGAAGAGAATATAAAAAAGGAAATAATATAAGTGCCGACTACACGGAGCAGGGGACTTATTCTGCCGACTTTCTTGTATGATTCTACGTAACAATACAGAGTAAGTCCTCCCATAACAATACAAGGTAGAGTGCTCACATAACAATACAGGATAGAGTGCTCCCATAACAATACAGGATACAGTGCTCCATAACAATACAGGATAGAGTGCTCCCATAACAATACAGGATAGAGTGCTCCCATAACAATACAGGTAGAACACCCCTCATAACAATACAGGATAGAGTGCTCTCATAACAATACAGGGTAGAACACCCCCCATAACAATACAGGATAGAGTGCTCTCATAACAATACAGGATAGAGTGCTCCCATAGCAATACAGGATAGAGTGCTCCCATAACAATAAGGATAGAGTTCTCCCATAACAATACAGGGTAGAGTGCTCCCATAACAATACAGGGATAGACTGCTCCATAACAATACAGGATAGACTGCTCCATAACAACACAGGATAGAGTGCTCCATAAACAATACAGGATAGACTGCTCCCATAACAACACAGGATAGAGTGCTCCCATAACAATACAGGATAGAGTGCTTCCATAACAATTCAGGATAGAGTGCTCCCATAACAATACAGGATAGAGTGCTCCCATAATAATACAGGATAGAGTGCTCCCATAACAATACAGGATAGAGTGCTCCCATAACAATACAGGGTAGAGTGCTCCCATAACAATACAGGGTAGAGTGCTCCCATAACAAATACAGGATAGAGTGCTCCCATAACAATACAGGGTAGAGTGCTCCCATAACAATACAGGATAGAGTGCTCCCATAACAGTATTAGCCAGGCTACAGTGGATCTCTAAATATAATACTTTTTTATTCTTTTTGTTGAGTAGCTTGGTCTTGTAACACATGTTTGCTATTATGTGATGATCACATGGTCAGATCGGAGCAAACACAAAGAGCCATTCACTGTCAGCAAGGCAAGGATCAATCGTGTGGGAGACGGCCCCGTGGGCCCTGTGCGCTACCGCCATTACCATGGCACCCAGACTAGTACAACAATGTCATCCCAGAGAGTGTCCTCCCCAACCTCCATACTATAATGGGCTGTATACAGGTAACGTTGTACTGTACTATGGTGCTGTACAAGCTGGTGATAACCTGGGGATCTCCCTGTAATATATTATATATGTACCAGCTGGTATAACTGGGTGATCTCTCTGTATATAATATATATATGTACAGCTGGTATAACCTGGGGATCTCCTGTACTATAATTATATAATGTACAGCTGGTATAACCTGGGTATCTCCTGTATAATAATTTATATATGTACAGCTGGTATAACCTGGGTATATCCTGTATATAACTATATATGTACAGCTGGTATAACCTGGGTATCTCCTGTATATAATTATATATGTACAGCTGGTATAAACCTGGGTATCTCCTGTATATAGTTATATATGTACTGTACAGCTGGTATAACCTGGGTATCTCCTGTATATAATTATATATGTACAGCTGGTATAACCTGGGTATCTCCTGTATATAATTATATATGTACAGCTGGTATAACCTGGGTATATACTGTATATAATTATATATGTACAGCTGGTATAACCTGGGTATCTCCTGTATATTAGTATATGTACAGCTGGTATAACCTGGGTATCTCCTGTATATAATATATATGTACAGCTGGTATAACCTGTGTATATACTGTATATAATTATATATGTAATCACTTTTTTCGATTAGTCAGAATTAGATTTCCTTAATAAGAATAGTATACTGATGATAGAGGAAAACTTTAAAATATAACCTTTATTTATTTTTTACCTTGTTAAAAACTCTTCTCAGAATCAGCAAATTATTCTTTATTTTTACTTTTACTTATACAGTGGCCATCACCAGAACACCGTACACAAATCCATCAGGATAGTTCATATTGCACTCATAGAATTGCACAATCCTTATAATGGTCGTATTGCACTACTCACATTGTCTTTGCACTTTTCCCGCAATTGTGTGATGTGCATAACAATTATAAAGTGCTTAGTCTCAAGTTCATAATGCGCCTCAATGTAAATTGCTCAATCCCCTTCACTCTATTGCACTTTTCACCGGGTTTTTATCAACCTTCCGCAATAGTGTAATATGCACAGCAATTTTGGTGCTTATTTTATTTCATTAGTTCATACCACAGTTTATGTTAGTTCCACATATAATGTCTTTCTGTGAGCTCAAATTCATACTTTTTTAGAATATTTCAAAGAAGATTTTGTACTTCCCTTAGTTTATTTCTTTACTTTTATAGGGGTTCCTTCATACTTCATTCCGCTGGCCCAACGCGTTTCTTGAACCACTCATCATCAGGGGCCGGTTGGTAGCTTCACAGATATCCCGTTGATCTATCCATATGCACAGCACTGGTGATGGCCGCACCAGTGGCCATCATCAGTATACTAATTATATATGTACACAGTGTCGGACTGGAGTCCTTGGGCCCACCAGGGGAAATCATTCTTGGGGCCACCCTTCTGCCACCGCACTTATCTATGGTAACATTAATAAGGGTCCAGTAACACGGCGTGATATGGGGCAGCATAGGGCTGCAAATGATTGCTAATCAGCAGGGCAGGAATACACAGAGATGTGCGGCGACAGCATGATATTACACCCGCACAAAAGATCAAATCAGCCGACTATGGGGCATTTGCTCGCTTGTCAGCTGATCTCTGGCACTTTTACATGGGGCTCCTAGGAGCGCTTGTTACCGATAATTGGCCGATGTAATTTGGCTATAAAGACAATTTCTTTGCATGATAACACTGTATACTACTGTATGCTACCAATAGCACCAGTATATAAAGAGCAAATATCCCCACACATATTACTGCCATACTATTACTGACCAGATCCTGTATACAATATTACAATAATACGAGTATACAAGGGGGAAAGAAATATATCACCAACATATTACCGCCATACTGTTACTGACCAAATCCTGTATACCAATAATACCAGTAATAGGAGGGAAAATTTCACACATACATATAACTGCCATACTGTACTGACCAAATCTGTATACTGAGACCAATATTACAATAATAACAGATACAAGGGGGAAATATTACGTCACACCACAACCAATAGCCATCACCACCATATTGTTACTGACCAGAACCAGTATACTAAGACCAAGAACACTGCACCAGATTACAAGTAACAAATACCATCACATACTGACTAACACCACCACATACTGACTAAACCCACCGCTGCTACTGACTAACACACCACATACTGACTAACCCCACCGCTGCTATGACTAACACCACCACATACTGACTAACCCACTGCTTACTGAATAATCCTCTGTACACAGATCACTATCACCTCATCCAGTCATATAGAGGTACCCGCTCTACACAGGTCTGTACACATATACATTACAGTGCAAATATATCAGGTGACCACAGGGGTGTCTTCTCTGATCAGAGTTCTTCCCTTTTATCTTCTTCCATCTGTCCTGGGCCGTTATGAGAACTTCTCAGAGCACGATATCACAGAATCTGCCAGAGAAATATATAGGTTACCATCTTGTCACATCCTATCCTACCCAACACACTGCACATCCTGTATATGGCCCCTTTAGCCCATCATTAGTGGGTAGCTGAATCATGTATATATATCTCCCTCATAGTATATGGCCCCTCTGTGTAGGCA
>NW_027209160.1:0-32350 GCF_027789765.1 Dendropsophus ebraccatus
AGGAAACCCGAGTACCAAGACGAAAACCCATGCAAACACGTAGAACTTTAGTGGGATTTGAACCCCAACGACCCCAGCGCGTGCCAGGCTACTGGCTAACCACTGAGCCACCAAGCTGCCTCTACTGCAATGCCATTTGAATTGGGGGCATGTGAAAAAAATGGCGCTGCTATGCCATGAGAAGCAACAACAGACAGCGCCCAAAGGAAATAAAGTGTTGCGTCCTGCTGAAGAGTTGGCAGTAAGCATTGCGTGTTGCCAACTGTTACCGGGCTTAAGCCGGTAAGCCCCGCCCCCCGCACGACGCTATGCAATGCATTGCATGTTGCCAAGTGTACCGGGCTTAAGCGGTAAGCCCCGCCCCCATCGCGGTAAGCACTTCCCCCGGCTCAGACGACGCTATGTTAAAGCACTGAATGTTGCCGACTGTACCGGGCTTGAGCCGGTAACGCCCGCCCCCATTGCTGTAAGCCCCGCCCCCCGCGCCGACGCTATGCAATGCACTGAATATTGCCAAACTGTACGGGCTTGAGCCGGTAAGCGCCGCCCCCATCGCTGTAAGCCCCGCCCCCGCGCCGACGCTATGCAATGCTGAATGTTGCCAACTGTACCGGGCTTGACCGGTAAGCGCCGCCCCATCGCGTAAGCCCGCCCCGCGCCGACGCTATGCAATGCACTGAGACTATTGCCAACTGTACCGGGCTTGAGCCGGTAAGCCGGCCCCCGCGCCGACGCTATGCAATGCACTGAATATTGCCAACTGATAACCGGGCTTGACCGGTAAGCACCGCCCCCCATCGCTGTAAGCCCCGCCCCCGCACCGACGCTATGCAATGCACTGAATGTTGCCAACTGTACCGGGCTTGAGCCGGTAAGCGCCGCCCCATCGCGGGGGCATGTTTAAAAAAACAAATGGCGGTGCTATGCCATGAGAAGTAACAGCGGCCCCAGCTGGTGAAAACATAGATAAAGTGTTGCGTCTGCTGAAGAGGTGGCAGTAGGCATTGCATGTTGCCAACAGTACAGGGCTTAAGTCGGCAAGCCCCGCCCCCTGCGCAAAACCAATTCTATTCAATTCACTATATATATATATATATATATATTAATGTTTGTTTATGGAAGGAAACCGAGTACCCAGACGAAACCCACGCAAACACGTAGACCATTAGTGGATTTGAACCCACAACCCCAGCGCTGCAAAGCTACTGCGCTAACCACTGAGCCACCGAGCTGCCTCTACTGCAATGCCATTTGAATGGGGGCATGTGTGTAAAACACTGAATGTTGCCAACTGTACCGGGCTTGAGCCGGTAAGCGCCGCCCCAACGCGGTAAGCCCCGCCCCCCGCGCCGACGCTATGCAATGCACTGAATATTGCCAACTGTACCGGGCTTGAGCCGGTAAGCCCCGCCCCCCGCGGCGACGCTATGCAATGCACTGAATATTGCCAACTGTACCGGGCTTGAGCCGGTAAGCGCCGCCCCATCGCTGTAAGCCCGCCCCCCGCGCCGACGCTATGCAATGCACTTAATGTTGCCAACTGTACCGGGCTTGAGCCGGTAAGCGCCGCCCCATCGCGGGGGCATGTTTAAAAAAACAAATGGCGGTGCTATGCATGAGAAGTAACAGCGGCCCCAGCGCGAAAAATACTAAAGTGTTGCGTCTGCTGAAGAGGTGGCAGTAGGCATTGCATGTTGCCAACAGTACCGGGCTTAAGTCGGCAAGCCCCGCCCCTGCACAAAACCAATTCTATTCAATTCACTATATATATATTTAATGTTTGTTTATGGAAGGAAACCCGAGTACCCAGACGAAACCCATGCAAACACGTAGAACATTAGTGGGATTTGAACCCAAGACCCCAGCGCTGCAAAGCTACTGCGTTACCACTGAGCCACCGAGCTGCCTCTACTGCAATGCCATTTGAATGGGGGCATGTGTAAAAAAATGGCGCTGCTATGCCATGAGAAGCAACAGCAGACCCAGCGCCAAAGGAAATAAAGTGTGGCGTCTGCTGAAGAGTTGGCAGTAAGCATTGCGTGTTGCCAACTGTACCGGGCTTAAGCCAGTAAGCCCCGCCCCCCGCGCCGACCCTATACAATGCATTGCATGTTGCCAAGTGTACCGGGCTTAAGCCGGTAAGCCCCGCCCCCATCGCGGTAAGCCACTCCCCCGGCTCAGACGCTATGTAAAGCACTGAATGTTGCCGACTGTACCGGGCTTGAGCCGGTAAGCCCCGCCCCCATCGCTGTAAGCCCCGCCCCCGCGCCGACGCTATGCAATGCACTGAATATTGCGAACTGTACCGGCTTGAGCCGGTAAGCGCCGCCCCCATCGCTGTAAGCCCCGCCCCCCGCGCCGACGCTATGCAATGCACTGAATGTTGCCAACTGTACCGGGCTTGAACCGGTAAGCGCCGCCCCAATCGCGGTAAGCCCCGCCCCCTCGCCGACGCTATGCAATGCACTGAATATGGCCAACTGTACCGGGCTTGAGCCGGTAAGCGCCGCCCCCATCGCGGTAAAGCCCCGCCCCCGCGCCGACGCTATGCAATGCACTGAATATTGCCAACTGTACCGGGCTTGAGCCGGTAAGCCCCGCCCCCCGCGGCGACGCTATGCAATGCACTGAATATTGCCAACTGTACCGGGCTTGAGCCGGTAAGCGCCGCCCCCATCGCTGTAAGCCCCGCCCCCCGCGCCGACGCTATGCAATGCACTTAATGTTGCCAACTGTACCGGGCTTGAGCCGGTAAGCGCCGCCCCATCGCGGGGGCATGTTTAAAAAACAAATGGCGGTGCTATGCCATGAGAAGTAACAGCGGCCCCAGCGCGAAAAATATTAAAGTGTTGCGTCTGCTGAAGAGGTGGCAGTAGGCATGCATGTTGCCAACAGTAACGGGCTTAAGTCGGCAAGCCCCGCCCCCTGCACAAACCCAATTCTATTCAATATATATATATTTAATGTTTGTTTTGGGTATGGAAGGAAACCGAGTACCAAGACGAAACCATGCAAACACGTAGAACTTTAGTGGGATTTGAACCCACGACCCCAGCGCTGCAAGGCTACTGCGCTAACCACTGAGCCACCAAGCTGCCTCTACTGCAATGCCATTTGAATTGGGGCATGTGTAAAAAAATGGCGCTGCTATGCCATGAGAAGCAACAACAGACCCAGCGCCAAAGGAAATAAAGTGTTGCGTCTGCTGAAGAGTTGGCAGTAAGCATTGCGTGTTGCCAACTGTACCGGGCTTAAGCCGGTAAGCCCCGCCCCCGCACCGACCCTATGCAATGCATTGCATGTTGCCAAGTGTACCGGGCTTAAGCCGGTAAGCCCCGCCCCCATCGCGGTAAGCCACTCCCCCGGCTCAGACGCTATGTAAAGCACTGAATGTTGCCGACTGTACCGGGCTTGAGCCGGTAAGCCCCGCCCCCATTGCTGTAAGCCCCGCCCCCCGCGCCGACGCTATGCAATGCACTGAATATTGCCAACTGTACCGGGCTTGAGCCGGTAAGCGCCGCCCCCATCGCTGTAAGCCCCGCCCCCGCGCCGACGCTATGCAATGCACTGAATGTTGCCAACTGTACGGGCTTGAACCGGTAAGCGCCGCCCCAATCGCGGTAAGCCCCGCCCCCCGCGCCGACGCTATGCAATGCACTGAATATTGCCAACTGTACGGGCTTGAGCCGGTAAGCCCGGCCCCCGCGCCGACGCTATGCAATGCACTGAATATTGCCAACTGTACCGGGCTTGAGCCGGTAAGCACCGCCCCCATCGCTGTAAGCCCCGCCCCCCGCACCGACGCTATGCAATGCACTGAATGTTGCCAACTGTACCGGGCTTGAGCCGGTAAGCGCCGCCCCCATCGCGGGGGCATGTTTAAAAAAACAAATGGCGGTGCTATGCCATGAGAAGTAACAGCGGCCCCAGCGCGAAAAATATTAAAGTGTTGCGTCTGCTGAAGAGGTGGCAGTAGGCATTGCATGTTGCCAACAGTACCGGGCTTAAGTCGGCAAGCCCCGCCCCCCTGCGCAAAACCAATTCTATTTCAATTCACTATATATATATATATATATATATTTAATGTTTGTTTATGGAAGGAAACCCGAGTACCCAGACGAAACCCACGCAAACACGTAGACCATTAGTGGGATTTGAACCCACAACCCCAGCGCTGCAAAGCTACTGCGCTAACCACTGAGCCACCGAGCTGCCTCTACTGCAATGCCATTTGAATGGGGGCATGTGTAAAAACACTGAATGTTGCCAACTGTACCGGGCTTGAGCCGGTAAGCGCCGCCCCAATCGCGGTAAGCCCCGCCCCCCGCGCCGACGCTATGCAATGCACTGAATATTGCCAACTGTACCGGGCTTGAGCCGGTAAGCCCCGCCCCCCGCGGCGACGCTATGCAATGCACTGAATATTGCCAACTGTACCGGGCTTGAGCCGGTAAGCGCCGCCCCCATCGCTGTAAGCCCCGCCCCCCGCGCCGACGCTATGCAATGCACTTAATGTTGCCAACTGTACCGGGCTTGAGCCGGTAAGCGCCGCCCCCATCGCGGGGGCATGTTTAAAAAAACAAATGGCGGTGCTATGCCATGAGAAGTAACAGCGGCCCCAGCGCGAAAAATACTAAAGTGTTGCGTCTGCTGAAGAGGTGGCAGTAGGCATTGCATGTTGCCAACAGTACCGGGCTTAAGTCGGCAAGCCCCGCCCCCTGCACAAAACCAATTCTATTCAATTCACTATATATATATTTAATGTTTGTTTATGGAAGGAAACCCGAGTACCCAGACGAAACCCATGCAAACACGTAGAACATTAGTGGGATTTGAACCCAAGACCCCAGCGCTGCAAAGCTACTGCGCTAACCACTGAGCCACCGAGCTGCCTCTACTGCAATGCCATTTGAATGGGGGCATGTGTAAAAAAATGGCGCTGCTATGCCATGAGAAGCAACAGCAGACCCAGCGCCAAAGGAAATAAAGTGTGGCGTCTGCTGAAGAGTTGGCAGTAAGCATTGCGTGTTGCCAACTGTACCGGGCTTAAGCCAGTAAGCCCCGCCCCCCGCGCCGACCCTATACAATGCATTGCATGTTGCCAAGTGTACCGGCTTAAGCCGGTAAGCCCCGCCCCCATCGCGGTAAGCCACTCCCCCGGCTCAGACGCTATGTAAAGCACTGAATGTTGCCGACTGTACCGGGCTTGAGCCGGTAAGCCCCGCCCCCATCGCTGTAAGCCCCGCCCCCCGCGCCGACGCTATGCAATGCACTGAATATTGCGAACTGTACCGGGCTTGAGCCGGTAAGCGCCGCCCCCATCGCTGTAAGCCCCGCCCCCCGCGCCGACGCTATGCAATGCACTGAATGTTGCCAACTGTACCGGGCTTGAACCGGTAAGCGCCGCCCCAATCGCGGTAAGCCCCGCCCCCCTCGCCGACGCTATGCAATGCACTGAATATTGCCAACTGTACCGGGCTTGAGCCGGTAAGCGCCGCCCCCATCGCGGTAAGCCCCGCCCCCCGCGCCGACGCTATGCAATGCACTGAATATTGCCAACTGTACCGGGCTTGAGCCGGTAAGCCCCGCCCCCCGCGGCGACGCTATGCAATGCACTGAATATTGCCAACTGTACCGGGCTTGAGCCGGTAAGCGCCGCCCCCATCGCTGTAAGCCCCGCCCCCGCGCCGACGCTATGCAATGCACTTAATGTTGCCAACTGTACCGGGCTTGAGCCGGTAAGCGCCGCCCCCATCGCGGGGGCATGTTTAAAAAAACAAATGGCGGTGCTATGCCATGAGAAGTAACAGCGGCCCCAGCGCGAAAAATATTAAAGTGTTGCGTCTGCTGAAGAGGTGGCAGTAGGCATTGCATGTTGCCAACAGTAACGGGCTTAAGTCGGCAAGCCCCGCCCCCTGCACAAACCCAATTCTATTCAATATATATATATTTAATGTTTGTTTTTGGGTATGGAAGGAAACCCGAGTACCAAGACGAAACCCATGCAAACACGTAGAACTTTAGTGGGATTTGAACCCACGACCCCAGCGCTGCAAGGCTACTGCGCTAACCACTGAGCCACCAAGCTGCCTCTACTGCAATGCCATTTGAATTGGGGCATGTGTAAAAAAATGGCGCTGCTATGCCATGAGAAGCAACAACAGACCCAGCGCCAAAGGAAATAAAGTGTTGCGTCTGCTGAAGAGTTGGCAGTAAGCATTGCGTGTTGCCAACTGTACCGGGCTTAAGCCGGTAAGCCCCGCCCCCCGCACCGACCCTATGCAATGCATTGCATGTTGCCAAGTGTACCGGGCTTAAGCCGGTAAGCCCCGCCCCCATCGCGGTAAGCCACTCCCCGGCTCAGACGCTATGTAAAGCACTGAATGTTGCCGACTGTACCGGGCTTGAGCCGGTAAGCCCCGCCCCCATCGCTGTAAGCCCCGCCCCCCGCGCCGACGCTATGCAATGCACTGAATATTGCCAACTGTACCGGGCTTGAGCCGGTAAGCGCCGCCCCCATCGCTGTAAGCCCCGCCCCCGCGCCGACGCTATGCAATGCACTGAATGTTGCCAACTGTACCGGGCTTGAACCGGTAAGCGCCGCCCCAATCGCGGTAAGCCCCGCCCCCCGCGCCGACGCTATGCAATGCACTGAATATTGCCAACTGTACCGGGCTTGAGCCGGTAAGCCCCGCCCCCCGCGCCGACGCTATGCAATGCACTGAATATTGCCAACTGTACCGGGCTTGAGCCGGTAAGCACCGCCCCCATCGCTGTAAGCCCCGCCCCCCGCACCGACGCTATGCAATGCACTGAATGTTGCCAACTGTACCGGGCTTGAGCCGGTAAGCGCCGCCCCCATCGCGGGGGCATGTTTAAAAAAACAAATGGCGGTGCTATGCCATGAGAAGTAACAGCGGCCCCAGCGTGAAAAATATTAAAGTGTTGCGTCTGCTGAAGAGGTGGCAGTAGGCATTGCATGTTGCCAACAGTACCGGGCTTAAGTCGGCAAGCCCCGCCCCCTGCGCAAAACCAATTCTATTCAATTCACTATATATATATATATATATATATTTAATGTTTGTTTATGGAAGGAAACCCGAGTACCCAGACGAAACCCACGCAAACACGTAGACCATTAGTGGGATTTGAACCCACAACCCCAGCGCTGCAAAGCTACTGCGCTAACCACTGAGCCACCGAGCTGCCTCTACTGCAATGCCATTTGAATGGGGGCATGTGTAAAAACACTGAATGTTGCCAACTGTACCGGGCTGAGCCGGTAAGCGCCGCCCCAATCGCGGTTAAGCCCCGCCCCCGCGCCGACGCTATGCAATGCCCTGAATATTGCCAACTGTACGGGCTTGAGCCGGTAAGCCCCGCCCCCCCGCGCCGACGCTATGCAATGCACTGAATATTGCCAACTGTACCGGGCTTGAGCCGGTAAGCGCCGCCCCCATCGCTGTAAGCCCCGCCCCCCGCGCCGACGCTATGCAATGCACTTAATGTTGCCAATGTACGGGCTTGAGCCGGGTAAGCGCCCGCCCCATCGCGGGGGCATGTTTTAAAAAACAAATGGCGGTGCTATGCCATGAGAAGTAACAGCGGCCCCAGCGCGAAAAATACTAAAGTGTTGCGTCTGCTGAAGAGGTGGCAGTAGGCATTGCATGTTGCCAACAGTACCGGGCTTAAGTCGGCAAGCCCCGCCCCCTGCACAAAACCAATTCTATTCAATTCACTATATAAAAATATTTAATGTTTGTTTTATGGAAGGAAACCCGAGTACCAGACGAAACCCATGCAAACACCGTAGAACATTAGTGGGATTTGAACCCACGACCCCAGCGCTGCAAAGCTACTGCGCTAACCACTGAGCCACCGAGCTGCCTCTACTGCAATGCCATTTGAATGGGGGCATGTGTAAAAAATGGCGCTGCTATGCCATGAGAAGCAACAGCACGGACCCAAGCGCCAAAGGAACTAAAGTGTGGAGTCTGCTGAAGAGTTGGCAGTAAGCATTGCGTGTTGCCAACTGTACCGGGCTTAAGCCAGGTAAGCCCCGCCCCCGCGCCGACCCTATACAATGCATTGCATGTTGCCAAGTGTACCGGGCTTAAGCCGGTAAGCCCCGCCCCCATCGCGGTAAGCCACTCCCCCGGCTCAGACGCTATGTAAAGCACTGAATGTTGCCGACTGTACGGGCTTGAGCCGGTAAGCCCCGCCCCCATCGCTGTAAGCCCCGCCCCCGCGCCGACGCTATGCAATGCACTGAATATTGCGAACTGTACCGGGCTTGAGCCGGTAAGCGCCGCCCCCATCGCTGTAAGCCCCGCCCCCGCGCCGACGCTATGCAATGCACTGAATGTTGCCAACTGTACCGGGCTTGAGCCGGTAAGCGCCGCCCCAATCGCGGTAAGCCCCGCCCCCCGCGCCGACGCTATGCAATGCACTGAATATTGCCAACTGTACCGGGCTTGAGCCGGTAAGCGCCGCCCCCATCGCGGTAAGCCCCGCCCCCCGCGCGACGCTATGCAATGCACTGAATATTGCCAACTGTACCGGGCTTGAGCCGGTAAGCCCCGCCCCCCGCGGCGACGCTATGCAATGCACTGAATATTGCCAACTGTACCGGGCTTGAGCCGGTAAGCGCCGCCCCCATCGCTGTAAGCCCCGCCCCCCGCGCCGACGCTATGCAATGCACTTAATGTTGCCAACTGTACCGGGCTTGAGCCGGTAAGCGCCGCCCCCATCGCGGGGGCATGTTTAAAAAAACAAATGGCGGTGCTATGCCATGAGAAGTAACAGCGGCCCCAGCGCGAAAAATATTAAAGTGTTGCGTCTGCTGAAGAGGTGGCAGTAGGCATTGCATGTTGCCAACAGTAACGGGCTTAAGTCGGCAAGCCCCGCCCCCTGCACAAACCCAATTCTATTCAATATATATATATTTAATGTTTGTTTTTGGGTATGGAAGGAAACCCGAGTACCAAGACGAAACCCATGCAAACACGTAGAACTTTAGTGGGATTTGAACCCACGACCCCAGCGCTGCAAGGCTACTGCGCTAACCACTGAGCCACCGAGCTGCCTCTACTGCAATGCCATTTGAATGGGGGCATGTGTAAAAAAATGGCGCTGCTATGCCATGAGAAGCAACAGCAGACCCAGCGCCAAAGGAAATAAAGTGTTGCGTCTGCTGAAGAGTTGGCAGTAAGCATTGCGTGTTGCCAACTGTACCGGGCTTAAGCCGGTAAGCCCCGCCCCCCGCACCGACCCTATGCAATGCATTGCATGTTGCCAAGTGTACCGGGCTTAAGCCGGTAAGCCCCGCCCCCATCGCGGTAAGCCACTCCCCCGGCTCAGACGCTATGTAAAGCACTGAATGTTGCCGACTGTACCGGGCTTGAGCCGGTAAGCCCCGCCCCCATCGCTGTAAGCCCCGCCCCCCGCGCCGACGCTATGCAATGCACTGAATATTGCCAACTGTACCGGGCTTGAGCCGGTAAGCGCCGCCCCCATCGCTGTAAGCCCCGCCCCCGCGCCGACGCTATGCAATGCACTGAATGTTGCCAACTGTACCGGGCTTGAACCGGTAAGCGCCGCCCCAATCGCGGTAAGCCCCGCCCCCCGCGCCGACGCTATGCAATGCACTGAATATTGCCAACTGTAACCGGGCTTGAGCCGGTAAGCCCCGGCCCCCCCGCGCCGACGCTATGCAATGCACTGAATATTGCCAACTGTACCGGGCTTGAGCCGGTAAGCGCCGCCCCCATCGCTGTAAGCCCCGCCCCCCGCACCGACGCTATGCAATGCACTGAATGTTGCCAACTGTACCGGGCTTGAGCCGGTAAGCGCCGCCCCCATCGCGGGGCATGTTTAAAAAAACAAATGGCGGTGCTATGCCATGAGAAGTAACAGCGGCCCCAGCGTGAAAAATATTAAAGTGTTGCGTCTGCTGAAGAGGTGGCAGTAGGCATTGCATGTTGCCAACAGTACGGGCTTAAGTCGGCAAGCCCCGCCCCCTGCGCAAAATCAATTCTATTCAATTCACTATATATATATATATATTTAATGTTTGTTTATGGAAGGAAACCCGAGTACCCAGACGAAACCCACGCAAACACGTAGAACATTAGTGGGATTTGAACCACAACCCCAGCGCTGCAAAGCTACTGCGCTAACCACTGAGCCACCGAGCTGCCTCTACTGCAATGCCATTTGAATGGGGGCATGTGTAAAAACACTGAATGTTGCCAACTGTACCGGGCTTGAGCCGGTAAGCGCCGCCCCAATCGCGGTAAGCCCCGCCCCCCGCGCCGACGCTATGCAATGCACTGAATATTGCCAACTGTACCGGGCTTGAGCCGGTAAGCCCCGCCCCCCGCGGCGACGCTATGCAATGCACTGAATATTGCCAACTGTACCGGGCTTGAGCCGGTAAGCGCCGCCCCCATCGCTGTAAGCCCCGCCCCCCGCGCCGACGCTATGCAATGCACTGAATGTTGCCAACTGTACCGGGCTTGAGCCGGTAAGCGCCGCCCCCATCGCGGGGGGGGCATGTTTAAAAAAACAAATGGCGGTGCTATGCCATGAGAAGTAACAGCGGCCCCAGCGCGAAAAATACTAAAGTGTTGCGTCTGCTGAAGAGGTGGCAGTAGGCATTGCATGTTGCCAACAGTACCGGGCTTAAGTCGGCAAGCCCCGCCCCCTGCACAAAACCAATTCTATTCAATTCACTATATATATATTTAATGTTTGTTTATGGAAGGAAACCCGAGTACCCAGACGAAACCCATGCAAACACGTAGAACATTAGTGGGATTTGAACCCAAGACCCCAGCGCTGCAAGGCTACTGCGCTAACCACTGAGCCACCGAGCTGCCTCTACTGCAATGCCATTTGAATGGGGGCATGTGTAAAAAAATGGCGCTGCTATGCCATGAGAAGCAACAGCAGACCCAGCGCCAAAGGAAATAAAGTGTGGCGTCTGCTGAAGAGTTGGCAGTAAGCATTGCGTGTTGCCAACTGTACCGGGCTTAAGCCAGTAAGCCCCGCCCCCCCGCGCCGACCCTATACAATGCATTGCATGTTGCCAAGTGTACCGGGCTTAAGCCGGTAAGCCCCGCCCCCATCGCGGTAAGCCACTCCCCCGGCTCAGACGCTATGTGAAGCACTGAATGTTGCCGACTGTACCGGGCTTGAGCCGGTAAGCCCCGCCCCCATCGCTGTAAGCCCCGCCCCCCGCGCCGACGCTATGCAATGCACTGAATATTGCCAACTGTACCGGGCTTGAGCCGGTAAGCGCCGCCCCCATCGCTGTAAGCCCCGCCCCCCGCGCCGACGCTATGCAATGCACTGAATGTTGCCAACTGTACCGGGCTTGAACCGGTAAGCGCCGCCCCAATCGCGGTAAGCCCCGCCCCCCTCGCCGACGCTATGCAATGCACTGAATATTGCCAACTGTACCGGGCTTGAGCCGGTAAGCGCCGCCCCCATCGCGGTAAGCCCCGCCCCCCGCGCCGACGCTATGCAATGCACTGAATATTGCCAACTGTACCGGGCTTGAGCCGGTAAGCCCCGCCCCCCGCGGCGACGCTATGCAATGCACTGAATATTGCCAACTGTACCGGGCTTGAGCCGGTAAGCGCCGCCCCCATCGCTGTAAGCCCCGCCCCCCGCGCCGACGCTATGCAATGCACTTAATGTTGCCAACTGTACCGGGCTTGAGCCGGTAAGCGCCGCCCCCATCGCGGGGGCATGTTTAAAAAAACAAATGGCGGTGCTATGCCATGAGAAGTAACAGCGGCCCCAGCGCGAAAAATATTAAAGTGTTGCGTCTGCTGAAGAGGTGGCAGTAGGCATTGCATGTTGCCAACAGTAACGGGCTTAAGTCGGCAAGCCCCGCCCCCTGCACAAACCCAATTCTATTCAATATATATATATTTAATGTTTGTTTTTGGGTATGGAAGGAAACCCGAGTACCAAGACGAAACCCATGCAAACACGTAGAACTTTAGTGGGATTTGAACCCACGACCCCAGCGCTGCAAGGCTACTGCGCTAACCACTGAGCCACCAAGCTGCCTCTACTGCAATGCCATTTGAATTGGGGCATGTGTAAAAAAATGGCGCTGCTATGCCATGAGAAGCAACAACAGACCCAGCGCCAAAGGAAATAAAGTGTTGCGTCTGCTGAAGAGTTGGCAGTAAGCATTGCGTGTTGCCAACTGTACCGGGCTTAAGCCGGTAAGCCCCGCCCCCCGCACCGACCCTATGCAATGCATTGCATGTTGCCAAGTGTACCGGGCTTAAGCCGGTAAGCCCCGCCCCCATCGCGGTAAGCCACTCCCCCGGCTCAGACGCTATGTAAGCACTGAATGTTGCCGACTGTACCGGGCTTGAACCGGTAAGCCCCGCCCCCATCGCTGTAAGCCCCGCCCCCCGCGCCGACGCTATGCAATGCACTGAATATTGCCAACTGTACCGGGCTTGAGCCGGTAAGCGCCGCCCCCATCGCTGTAAGCCCCGCCCCCCGCCCCGACGCTATGCAATGCACTGAATGTTGCCAACTGTACCGGGCTTGAACCGGTAAGCGCCGCCCCAATCGCGGTAAGCCCCGCCCCCCGCGCCGACGCTATGCAATGCACTGAATATTGCCAACTGTACCGGGCTTGAGCCGGTAAGCCCCGGCCCCCGCGCCGACGCTATGCAATGCACTGAATATTGCCAACTGTACCGGGCTTGAGCCGGTAAGCACCGCCCCCATCGCTGTAAGCCCCGCCCCCCGCACCGACGCTATGCAATGCACTGAATGTTGCCAACTGTACCGGGCTTGAGCCGGTAAGCGCCGCCCCCATCGCGGGGGCATGTTTAAAAAAACAAATGGCGGTGCTATGCCATGAGAAGTAACAGCGGCCCCAGCGCGAAAAATATTAAAGTGTTGCGTCTGCTGAAGAGGTGGCAGTAGGCATTGCATGTTGCCAACAGTACCGGGCTTAAGTCGGCAAGCCCCGCCCCCTGCGCAAAACCAATTCTATTCAATTCACTATATATATATATATATATATATAATGTTTGTTTATGGAAGGAAACCCGAGTACCCAGACGAAACCCACGCAAACACGTAGAACATTAGTGGGATTTGAACCCACAACCCCAGCGCTGCAAAGCTACTGCGCTAACCACTGAGCCACCGAGCTGCCTCTACTGCAATGCCATTTGAATGGGGGCATGTGTAAAAACACTGAATGTTGCCAACTGTACCGGCTTGAGCCGGTAAGCGCCGCCCCAATCGCGGTAAGCCCCGCCCCCCGCGCCGACGCTATGCAATGCACTGAATATTGCCAACTGTACCGGGCTTGAGCCGGTAAGCCCCGCCCCCCGCGGCGACGCTATGCAATGCACTGAATATTGCCAACTGTACCGGGCTTGAGCCGGTAAGCGCCGCCCCCATCGCTGTAAGCCCCGCCCCCCGCGCCGACGCTATGCAATGCACTTAATGTTGCCAACTGTACCGGGCTTGAGCCGGTAAGCGCCGCCCCCATCGCGGGGGCATGTTTAAAAAAACAAATGGCGGTGCTATGCCATGAGAAGTAACAGCGGCCCCAGCGCGAAAAATATTAAAGTGTTGCGTCTGCTGAAGAGGTGGCAGTAGGCATTGCATGTTGCCAACAGTACCGGGCTTAAGTCGGCAAGCCCCGCCCCCTGCACAAAACCCAATTCTATTCAATATATATATATTTAATGTTTGTTTTGGTATGGAGGAAACCCGAGTACCCAGACGAAACCCACGCAAACACGTAGAACATTAGTGGGATTTGAACCCACGACCCCAGCGCTGCAAGGCTACTGCGCTAACCACTGAGCCACCGAGCTGCCTCTACTGCAATGCCATTTGAATGGGGGCATGTGTAAAAAATGGCGCTGCTATGCCATGAGAAGCAACAGCAGACCCAGCGCCAAAGGAAATAAAGTGTTGCGTCTGCTGAAGAGTTGGCAGTAAGCATTGCGTGTTGCCAACTGTACCGGGCTTAAGCCGGTAAGCCCCGCCCCCCGCGCCGACCCTATGCAATGCATTGCATGTTGCCAAGTGTACCGGGCTTAAGCCGGTAAGCCCCGCCCCCATCGCTGTAAGCCCCGCCCCCCGCGGCAACGCTATGCAATGCACTGAATATTGCCGACTGTACCGGGCTTGAGCCGGTAAGCGCCGCCCCCATCGCTGTAAGCCCCGCCCCCCGCGCCGACGCTATGCAATGCACTGAATGTTGCCAACTGTACCGGGCTTGAGCCGGTAAGCGCCGCCCCATCGCTGTAAGCCCCGCCCCCCGCGCCGACGCTATGCAATGCACTGAATGTTGCCAACTGTACCGGGCTTGAGCCGGTAAGCGCCGCCCCATCGCGGTAAGCCCCGCCCCCCGCGCCGACGCTATGCAATGCACTGAATTTTGCCAACTGTACCGGGCTTGAGCCGGTAAGCCCCGCCCCCCGCGCGACGCTATGCAATGCACTGAATATTGCCAACTGTACCGGGCTTGAGCCGGTAAGCGCCGCCCCCATCGCTGTAAGCCCCGCCCCCCGCGCCGACGCTATGCAATGCACTGAATGTTGCCAACTGTACCGGGCTTGAGCCGGTAAGCGCCGCCCCCATCGCGGGGGCATGTTTAAAAAAACAAATGGCGGTGCTATGCCATGAGAAGTAACAGCGGCCCCAGCGCGAAAAATATTAAAGTGTTGCGTCTGCTGAAGAGGTGGCAGTAGGCATTGCATGTTGCCAACAGTACCGGGCTTAAGTCGGCAAGCCCCGCCCCCTGCGCAAACCAATTCTATTCAATTCACTATATATATATATTTAATGTTTGTTTATGGAAGGAAACCCGAGTACCCAGACGAAACCCACGCAAACACGTAGAACATTAGTGGGATTTGAACCCACGACCCCAGCGCTGCAAGGCTACTGCGCTAACCACTGAGCCACCGAGCTGCCTCTACTGCAATGCCATTTGAATGGGGGCATGTGTAAAAAAATGGCGCTGCTATGCCATGAGAAGCAACAGCAGACCCAGCGCCCAAGGAAATAAAGTGTGGCGTCTGCTGAAGAGTTGGCAGTAAGCATTGCGTGTTGCCAACTGTACCGGGCTTAAGCCAGTAAGCCCCGCCCCCCGCGCCGACCCTATACAATGCATTGCATGTTGCCAAGTGTACCGGGCTTAAGCCGGTAAGCCCCGCCCCCATCGCGGTAAGCCACTCCCCCGGCTCAGACGCTATGTAAAGCACTGAATGTTGCCGACTGTACCGGGCTTGAGCCGGTAAGCCCCGCCCCCATCGCTGTAAGCCCCGCCCCCCGCGCCGACGCTATGCAATGCACTGAATATTGCCAACTGTACCGGCTTGAGCCGGTAAGCGCCGCCCCCATCGCTGTAAGCCCCGCCCCCCGCGCCGACGCTATGCAATGCACTGAATGTTGCCAACTGTACCGGGCTTGAACCGGTAAGCGCCGCCCCAATCGCGGTAAGCCCCGCCCCCCGCGCCGACGCTATGCAATGCACTGAATATTGCCAACTGTACCGGGCTTGAGCCGGTAAGCGCCGCCCCCATCGCGGTAAGCACCGCCCCCCGCGCCGACGCTATGCAATGCACTGAATATTGCCAACTGTACCGGGCTTGAGCCGGTAAGCCCCGCCCCCCGCGCGACGCTATGCAATGCACTGAATATTGCCAACTGTACCGGGCTTGAGCCGGTAAGCGCCGCCCCCATCGCTGTAAGCCCCGCCCCCCGCGCCGACGCTATGCAATGCACTGAATGTTGCCAACTGTACCGGGCTTGAGCCGGTAAGCGCCGCCCCCATCGCGGGGGCATGTTTAAAAAAACAAATGGCGGTGCTATGCCATGAGAAGTAACAGCGGCCCCAGCGCGAAAAATATTAAAGTGTTGCGTCTGCTGAAGAGGTGGCAGTAGGCATTGCATGTTGCCAACAGTACCGGGCTTAAGTCGGCAAGCCCCGCCCCCTGCACAAACCCAATTCTATTCAATACTATATATATATAATGTTTGTTTTTGGGTATGGAAGGAAACCCGAGTACCCAGACGAAACCCACGCAAACACGTAGAACATTAGTGGGATTTGAACCCACGACCCCAGCGCTGCAAGGCTACTGCGCTAACCACTGAGCCACCGAGCTGCCTCTACTGCAATGCCATTTGAATGGGGCATGTGTAAAAAAATGGCGCTGCTATGCCATGAGAAGCAACAGCAGACCCAGCGCCAAAGGAAATAAAGTGTTGCGTCTGCTGAAGAGTTGGCAGTAAGCATTGCGTGTTGCCAACTGTACCGGGCTTAAGCCGGTAAGCCCCGCCCCCCGCGCCGACCCTATACAATGCAGTGCATGTTGCCAAGTGTACCGGGCTTAAGCCGGTAAGCCCCGCCCCCATCGCGGTAAGCCACTCCCCCGCTCAGACGCTATGTAAAGCACTGAATGTTGCCGACTGTACCGGGCTTGAGCCGGTAAGCCCCGCCCCCATCGCTGTAAGCCCCGCCCCCCGCGCCGACGCTATGCAATGCACTGAATATTGCCAACTGTACCGGGCTTGAGCCGGTAAGCGCCGCCCCCATCGCTGTAAGCCCCGCCCCCGCGCCGACGCTATGCAATGCACTGAATGTTGCCAACTGTACCGGGCTTGAACCGGTAAGCGCCGCCCCAATCGCGGTAAGCCCCGCCCCCCGCGCCGACGCTATGCAATGCACTGAATATTGCCAACTGTACCGGGCTTGAGCCGGTAAGCCCCGCCCCCCGCGGCGACGCTATGCAATGCACTGAATATTGCCAACTGTACCGGGCTTGAGCCGGTAAGCGCCGCCCCCATCGCTGTAAGCCCCGCCCCCCGCGCCGACGCTATGCAATGCACTTAATGTTGCCAACTGTATCGGGCTTGAGCCGGTAAGCGCCGCCCCCATCGCGGGGGCATGTTTAAAAAAACAAATGGCGGTGCTATGCCATGAGAAGTAACAGCGGCCCCAGCGCGAAAAATATTAAAGTGTTGCGTCTGCTGAAGAGGTGGCAGTAGGCATTGCATGTTGCCAACAGTACCGGGCTTAAGTCGGCAAGCCCCGCCCCCTGCACAAAACCAATTCTATTCAATATATATATATATTTAATGTTTGTTTATGGAAGGAAACCCGAGTACCCAGACGAAACCCACGCAAACACGTAGAACATTAGTGGGATTTGAACCCACGACCCCAGCGCTGCAAGGCTACTGCGCTAACCACTGAGCCACCGAGCTGCCTCTACTGCAATGCCATTTGAATGGGGGCATGTGTAAAAAAATGGCGCTGCTATGCCATGAGAAGCAACAGCAGACCCAGCGCCAAAGGAAATAAAGTGTGGCGTCTGCTGAAGAGTTGGCAGTAAGCATTGCGTGTTGCCAACTGTACCGGGCTTAAGCCGGTAAGCCCCGCCCCCCGCGCCGACCCTATACAATGCATTGCATGTTGCCAAGTGTACCGGGCTTAAGCCGGTAAGCCCCGCCCCCATCGCGGTAAGCCACTCCCCCGGCTCAGACGCTATGTAAAGCACTGAATGTTGCCGACTGTACCGGGCTTGAGCCGGTAAGCCCCGCCCCCATCGCTGTAAGCCCCGCCCCCCGCGCCGACGCTATGCAATGCACTGAATATTGCCAACTGTACCGGGCTTGAGCCGGTAAGCGCCGCCCCCATCGCTGTAAGCCCCGCCCCCCGCGCCGACGCTATGCAATGCACTGAATGTTGCCAACTGTACCGGGCTTGAACCGGTAAGCGCCGCCCCAATCGCGGTAAGCCCCGCCCCCCGCGCCGACGCTATGCAATGCACTGAATATTGCCAACTGTAACGGGCTTGAGCCGGTAAGCGCCGCCCCAATCGCGGTAAGCCCCGCCCCCCGCGGCGACGCTATGCAATGCACTGAATATTGCCAACTGTACCGGGCTTGAGCCGGTAAGCCCCGCCCCCCGCGCCGACGCTATGCAATGCACTGAATATTGCCAACTGTACCGGGCTTGAGCCGGTAAGCGCCGCCCCCATCGCTGTAAGCCCCGCCCCCCGCGCCGACGCTATGCAATGCACTTAATGTTGCCAACTGTATCGGGCTTGAGCCGGTAAGCGCCGCCCCCATCGCGGGGGCATGTTTAAAAAAACAAATGGCGGTGCTATGCCATGAGAAGTAACAGCGGCCCCAGCGCGAAAAATATTAAAGTGTTGCGTCTGCTGAAGAGGTGGCAGTAGGCATTGCATGTTGCCAACAGTACCGGGCTTAAGTCGGCAAGCCCCGCCCCCTGCACAAACCAATTCTATTCAATTCATATATATATTTATATGTTTGTTTTTTGGGTATGGAAGGAAACCCGAGTACCCAGACGAAACCCACGCAAACACGTAGAACATTAGTGGGATTTGAACCCACGACCCCAGCGCTGCAAGGCTACTGCGCTAACCACTGAGCCACCGAGCTGCCTCTACTGCAATGCCATTTGAATGGGGCATGTGTAAAAAAATGGCGCTGCTATGCCATGAGAAGCAACAGCAGACCCAGCGCCAAAGGAAATAAAGTGTTGCGTCTGCTGAAGAGTTGGCAGTAAGCATTGCGTGTTGCCAACTGTACCGGGCTTAAGCCGGTAAGCCCCGCCCCCCGCGCCGACCCTATACAATGCATTGCATGTTGCCAAGTGTACCGGGCTTAAGCCGGTAAGCCCCGCCCCCATCGCGGTAAGCCACTCCCCCGGCTCAGACGCTATGTAAAGCACTGAATGTTGCCGACTGTACCGGGCTTGAGCCGGTAAGCCCCGCCCCCATCGCTGTAAGCCCCGCCCCCCGCGCCGACGCTATGCAATGCACTGAATATTGCCAACTGCACCGGGCTTGAGCCGGTAAGCGCCGCCCCCATCGCTGTAAGCCCCGCCCCCGCGCCGACGCTATGCAATGCACTGAATGTTGCCAACTGTACCGGGCTTGAACCGGTAAGCGCCGCCCCAATCGCGGTAAGCCCCGCCCCCCGCGCCGACGCTATGCAATGCACTGAATATTGCCAACTGTACCGGGCTTGAGCCGGTAAGCCCCGCCCCCAGCGCGACGCTATGCAATGCACTGAATATTGCCAACTGTACCGGGCTTGAGCCGGTAAGCGCCGCCCCCATCGCTGTAAGCCCCGCCCCCCGCACCGACGCTATGCAATGCACTGAATGTTGCCAACTGTACCGGGCTTGAGCCGGTAAGCGCCGCCCCCATCGCGGGGGCATGTTTAAAAAAACAAATGGCGGTGCTATGCCATGAGAAGTAACAGCGGCCCCAGCGCGAAAAATATTAAAGTGTTGCGTCTGCTGAAGAGGTGGCAGTAGGCATTGCATGTTGCCAACAGTACCGGGCTTAAGTCGGCAAGCCCCGCCCCCTGCGCAAAACCAATTCTATTCAATTCACTATATATATATATATATATAATGTTTGTTTATGGAAGGAAACCCGAGTACCCAGACGAAACCCACGCAAACACGTAGAACATTAGTGGGATTTGAACCCACAACCCCAGCGCTGCAAAGCTACTGCGCTAACCACTGAGCCACCGAGCTGCCTCTACTGCAATGCCATTTGAATGGGGGCATGTGTAAAAAAATGAATGTTGCCACTGTACCGGGCTTGAGCCGGTAAGCGCCGCCCCAATCGCGGTAAGCCCCGCCCCCCGCGCCGACGCTATGCAATGCACTGAATCTTGCCAACTGTACCGGGCTTGAGCCGGTAAGCCCCGCCCCCCGCGGCGACGCTATGCAATGCACTGAATATTGCCAACTGTACCGGGCTTGAGCCGGTAAGCGCCGCCCCCATCGCTGTAAGCCCCGCCCCCCGCGCCGACGCTATGCAATGCACTTAATGTTGCCAACTGTACCGGGCTTGAGCCGGTAAGCGCCCGCCCCCATCGCGGGGGCATGTTTAAAAAACAAATGGCGGTGCTATGCCATGAGAAGTAACAGCGGCCCCAGCGCGAAAAATATTAAAGTGTTGCGTCTGCTGAAGAGGTGGCAGTAGCATTGCATGTTGCCAACAGTACCGGGCTTAAGTCGGCAAGCCCCGCCCCCTGCACAAACCCAATTCTATTCAATATATATATATTTAATGTTTGTTTTTGGGTATGGAAGGAAACCCGAGTACCCAGACGAAACCCATGCAAACACGTAGAACATTAGTGGGATTTGAACCCACGACCCCAGCGCTGCAAGCTACTGCGCTAACCACTGAGCCACCGAGCTGCCTCTACTGCAATGCCATTTGAATGGGGGCATGTGTAAAAAAATGGCGCTGCTATGCCATGAGAAGCAACAGCAGACCCAGCGCCAAAGGAAATAAAGTGTTGCGTCTGCTGAAGAGTTGGCAGTAAGCATTGCGTGTTGCCAACTGTACCGGGCTTAAGCCGGTAAGCCCCGCCCCCCGCGGCAACGCTATGCAATGCACTGAATCTTGCCAACTGTAACGGGCTTGAGCCGGTAAGCCCCGCCCCAATCGCGGTAAGCCACTCCCCCGGCTCAGACGCTATGTAAAGCACTGAATGTTGCCGACTGTACCGGGCTTGAGCCGGTAAGCCCCGCCCCCATCGCTGTAAGCCCCGCCCCCCCGCGCCGACGCTATGCAATGCACTGAATATTGCCAACTGCACCGGGCTTGAGCCGGTTAGCGCCGCCCCCATCGCTGTAAGCCCCGCGCCCCGCGCCGACGCTATGCAATGCACTGAATGTTGCCAACTGTACCGGGCTTGAGCCGGTAAGCGCCGCCCCAATCGCGGTAAGCCCCGCCCCCCGCGGCGACGCTATGCAATGCACTGAATATTGCCAACTGTACCGGGCTTGAGCCGGTAAGCGCCGCCCGCGCCCCCCGCCGCGCCGACGCTATGCAATGCACTGAATATTGCCAACTGTACCGGGCTTGAGCCGGTAAGCGCCGCCCCCGTAAGCCCCGCCCCCCGCGCGACGCTATGCAATGCACTGAATATTGCCAACTGTACCGGGCTTGAGCCGGTAAGCGCCGCCCCCATCGCTGTAAGCCCCGCCCCCCGCGCCGACGCTATGCAATGCACTTATATTGCCAACTGTACCGGGCTTGAGCCGGTAAGCGCCGCCCCCATCGCGGTAAGCCCCGCCCCCGGCATGCTATGCAATGCAAATGTTGCCAACTGTACCGGCTGAAGTAAGCGCCGCCGCCAATCGCGGTAAAGCCCGCCCCCGCTGACGCTATGCAATGCATTGAATATTGCCAACAGTACCGGGCTTGAGCGGTAAGCCCCGCCCCCCGCACAAACGCTATTCAATGCATGAATATGCCAACTGTAACGTTTTTGAGTCGGTAAGGACCGCCCCCCGCTGTAACCCCGCCCCCCGCACGACGCTATGCAATGCACTGATGTTGCCAACTGTACCGTGCTTGAGCCGGTAAGCCGCCGCACCCCATCGCGGGGGCAGTAAAAAAATTGCGCTGCTATGCCATAGAAGTACAGCAGACCCAGCGCCAAAAAATAAAGTGTTGCGTCTGCTGAAGAGTTGGCAGTAGGCATTGCATGTTGCCAACTGTACCGGGCTTAAGCCGGTAAGCCCCCCCCCGCGCAAACCAATTCTATTCAATTCACTATGTATATAAATAATGAATGTTGCTGTTTGTTTATGGAAGAAACCCGAGTACCCAGAGCCCACGCCCCCACGTAGCCATTAGTGGGATTTGAACCCAAACCCCAGCGCTGTAAGCCTTACTGGCGCTAACCACTGCCACCGAGCTGGCCTCTACTGCAATGCCATATGAATGCATGTGCATATGCACTGAATGTTGCCAACTGTACCGGGCTTGAGCCGGTAAGCGCCGCCCCATCGCGGTAAGCCCCGCCCCCGCGCCGACGCTATGCACTGCACTGAATATTGCCAACTGTCCCGGGCTTGAGCCGGTAAGCGCCGCCCCGCCCCCCGCGCCGACGCTATGCAATGCACTGAATATTGCCAACTGTACCGGGCTTGAGCCGGTAAGCGCCGCCCCCATCGCTGTAAGCCCCGCCCCCCGCGCCGACGCTATGCAATGCACTTAATGTTGCCAACTGTACCGGGCTTGAGCCGGTAAGCGCCGCCCCCATCGCGGGGGCATGTTTAAAAAACAAATGGCGGTGCTATGCCATGAGAGTAACAGCGGCCCCAGCGCGAAAAATATTAAAGTGTTGCGTCTGCTGAAGAGGTGCAGTAGGCATTGCATGTTGCCAACAGTACCGGGCTTAAGTCGGCAAGCCCCGCCCCCTGCACAAACCCATTCTTTCAATATATATATTATATTTAATGTTTGTTTTTGGGTTGGAGGAAACCCGAGTACCCAGACGAAACCCATGCAAACCGTAGAACTTTAGTGGGATTTGAACCCACAACCCCAGCGCTGCAAGCTACTGCGCTAACCACTGAGCCACCAAGCTGCCTCTACTGCAATGCCATTTGAATGGGGGCATGTGTAAAAAAATGGCGCTGCTATGCCATGAGAAGCAACAACAGACCCCACGCCAAGGAAATAAAGTGTTGCGTCTGCTGAAGAGTTGGCAGTAAGCATTGCGTGTTGCCAACTGTACCGGGCTTAAGCCGGTAAGCCGCCCCCCGCGCCGACCCTATGCAATGCATTGCATGTTGCCAGTGTACCGGCTTGAGCCGGTAAGCGCCGCCCCCATCGCTGTAAGCCCCGCCCCCCCCGCGCCGACGCTATGCAATGCAATGCACTGAATATTGCCAACTGTACCGGGCTTGAGCCGGTAAGCGCCGCCCCCATCGCTGTAAGCCCCGCCCCCGCGCGCCGACGCTATGCAATGCACTGAATATTGCCAACTGTACCGGCTTGAGCCGGTAAGCGCCGCCCCCATCGCGTAAGCCCCGCCCCCCGGCCGACGCTATGCAATGCACTGAATGTTGCCAACTGTACCGGCTTGAGCCGGTAAGCGCCGCCCCAATCGCGGTAAGCCCCGCCCCCCGCGCCGACGCTATGCAATGCACTGAATATTGCCAACTGTACCGGGCTTGAGCCGGTAAGCCCCGCCCCCCGCGGCGACGCTATGCAATGCACTGAATATTGCCAACTGTACCGGGCTTGAGCCGGTAAGCGCGCGCCCCCATCGCTGTAAGCCCCGCCCCCCGCGCCGACGCTATGCAATGCACTTAATGTTGCCAACTGTACCGGGCTTGAGCCGGTAAGCGCCGCCCCCATCGCGGGGGCATGTTTAAAAAAAACAAATGGCGGTGCTATGCCATGAGAAGTAACAGCGGCCCCCAGCGCGAAAAATACTAAAGTGTTGCGTCTGCTGAAGAGGTGGCAGTAGGCATTGCATGTTGCCAACAGTACCGGGCTTAAGTCGGCAAGCCCCGCCCCCCTGCACAAAACCAATTCTATTCATTCACTATATATATATTTAATGTTTGTTTATGGAAGGAAACCCGAGTACCCAGACGAAACCCATGCAAACACGTAGAACATTAGTGGGATTTGAACCCAAGACCCCAGCGCTGCAAAGCTACTGCGCTAACCACTGAGCCACCGAGCTGCCTCTACTGCAATGCCATTTGAATGGGGGCATGTGTAAAAAAATGGCGCTGCTATGCCATGAGAAGCAACAGCAGACCCAGCGCCAAAGAAATAAAGTGTGGCGTCTGCTGAAGAGTTGGCAGTAAGCATTGCGTGTTGCCAACTGTACCGGGCTTAAGCCGTAAGCCCCGCCCCCCGCGCCGACCCTATACAATGCATTGCATGTTGCCAAGTGTACCGGGCTTAAGCCGGTAAGCCCCGCCCCCATCGCGGTAAGCCACTCCCCCGGCTCAGACGCTATGTAAAGCACTGAATGTTGCCGACTGTACCGGGCTTGAGCCGGTAAGCCCCGCCCCCATCGCTGTAAGCCCCGCCCCCCGCGCCGACGCTATGCAATGCACTGAATATTGCGAACTGTACCGGGCTTGAGCCGGTAAGCGCCGCCCCATCGCTGTAAGCCCCGCCCCCCGCGCCGACGCTATGCAATGCACTGAATGTTGCCAACTGTACCGGGCTTGAACCGGTAAGCGCCGCCCCAATCGCGGTAAGCCCCGCCCCCCTCGCCGACGCTATGCAATGCACTGAATATTGCCAACTGTACCGGGCTTGAGCCGGTAAGCGCCGCCCCCATCGCGGTAAGCCCCGCCCCCGCGCCGACGCTATGCAATGCACTGAATATTGCCAACTGTACCGGGCTTGAGCCGGTAAGCCCCGCCCCCCGCGGCGACGCTATGCAATGCACTGAATATTGCCAACTGTACCGGGCTTGAGCCGGTAAGCGCCGCCCCCATCGCTGTAAGCCCCGCCCCCCGCGCCGACGCTATGCAATGCACTTAATGTTGCCAACTGTACCGGGCTTGAGCCGGTAAGCGCCGCCCCCATCGCGGGGGCATGTTTAAAAAACAAATGGCGGTGCTATGCCATGAGAAGTAACAGCGGCCCAGCGCGAAAAATATTAAAGTGTTGCGTCTGCTGAAGAGGTGGCAGTAGGCATTGCATGTTGCCAACAGTAACGGGCTTAAGTCGGCAAGCCCCGCCCCCTGCACAAACCCAATTCTATTCAATATATATTATTTAATGTTTGTTTTTGGGTATGGAAGGAAACCCGAGTACCAAGACGAAACCCATGCAAACACGTAGAACTTTAGTGGGATTTGAACCCACGACCCCAGCGCTGCAAGGCTACTGCGCTAACCACTGAGCCACCAAGCTGCCTCTACTGCAATGCCATTTGAATTGGGGCATGTGTAAAAAAATGGCGCTGCTATGCCATGAGAAGCAACAACAGACCCAGCGCCAAAGGAAATAAAGTGTTGCGTCTGCTGAAGAGTTGGCAGTAAGCATTGCGTGTTGCCAACTGTACCGGGCTTAAGCCGTAAGCCCCGCCCCCCGCACCGACCCTATGCAATGCATTGCATGTTGCCAAGTGTACCGGGCTTAAGCCGGTAAGCCCCGCCCCCATCGCGGTAAGCCACTCCCCCGGCTCAGACGCTATGTAAAGCACTGAATGTTGCCGACTGTACCGGGCTTGAGCCGGTAAGCCCCGCCCCCATCGCTGTAAGCCCCGCCCCCCGCGCCGACGCTATGCAATGCACTGAATATTGCCAACTGTACCGGGCTTGAGCCGGTAAGCGCCGCCCCCATCGCTGTAAGCCCCGCCCCCGCGCCGACGCTATGCAATGCACTGAATGTTGCCAACTGTACCGGGCTTGAACCGGTAAGCGCCGCCCCAATCGCGGTAAGCCCCGCCCCCCGCG
This sequence comes from Dendropsophus ebraccatus, assembly GCF_027789765.1. Taxonomy (NCBI): domain Eukaryota; kingdom Metazoa; phylum Chordata; class Amphibia; order Anura; family Hylidae; genus Dendropsophus; species Dendropsophus ebraccatus. The sequence goes on from NW_027209160.1 coordinate 25,301, forward strand.
CCGACGCTATGCAATGCACTGAATATTGCCAACTGTACCGGGCTTGAGCCGGTAAGCCCCGGCCCCCGCGCCGACGCTATGCAATGCACTGAATATTGCCAACTGTACCGGGCTTGAGCCGGTAAGCACCGCCCCCATCGCTGTAAGCCCCGCCCCCCGCACCGACGCTATGCAATGCACTGAATGTTGCCAACTGTACCGGGCTTGAGCCGGTAAGCGCCGCCCCCATCGCGGGGGCATGTTTAAAAAAACAAATGGCGGTGCTATGCCATGAGAAGTCAGCGGCCCCAGCGTGAAAAATATTAAAGTGTTGCGTCTGCTGAAGAGGTGGCAGTAGGCATTGCATGTTGCCAACAGTACCGGGCTTAAGTCGGCAAGCCCCGCCCCCTGCGCAAACCAATTCTATTCAATTCACTATATATATATATATATATATATTTAATGTTTGTTTATGGAAGGAAACCCGAGTACCCAGACGAAACCCACGCAACACGTAGACCATTAGTGGGATTTGAACCCACAACCCCAGCGCTGCAAAGCTACTGCGCTAACCACTGAGCCACCGAGCTGCCTCTACTGCAATGCCATTTGAATGGGGGCATGTGTAAAAACACTGAATGTTGCCAACTGTACCGGGCTTGAGCCGGTAAGCGCCGCCCCAATCGCGGTAAGCCCCGCCCCCCGCGCGACGCTATGCAATGCACTGAATATTGCCAACTGTACCGGGCTTGAGCCGGTAAGCCCCGCCCCCCGCGGCGACGCTATGCAATGCACTGAATATTGCCAACTGTACCGGGCTTGAGCCGGTAAGCGCCGCCCCCAGCGCTGTACGCCCCGCCCCCCGCGCCGACGCTATGCAATGCACTTATTTTGCCAACTGTACCGGGCTTGAGCCGGTAAGCGCCGCCCCCATCGCGGGGGCATGTTTAAAAAAACAAATGGCGGTGCTATGCCATGAGAAGTAACAGCGGCCCCAGCGCGAAAAATATTAAAGTGTTGCGTCTGCTGAGAAGAGGCAGTAGGCACATGTTGCCAACAGTACCGGGCTTAAGTCGGCAAGCCCCGCCCCCTGCACAAACCAATTCTATTCAATATATATATATATATTTAATGTTTGTTTTTGCGTATGGAAGGAAACCCGAGTACCCAGACGAAACCATGCAAACACGTAGAACATTAGTGGGATTTGAACCCCACGACCCCAGCGCTGCAAGGCTACTGCGCTAACCACTGAGCCACCAAGCTGCCTCTACTGCAATGCCATTTGAATTGGGGCATGTGTAAAAAAATGGCGCTGCTATGCCATGAGAAGCAACAGCAGACCCAGCCCAAAGGAAATAAAGTTTGCGTCTGCTGAATTGGCAGTAAGCATTGCGTGTTGCCAACGGTACCGGGCTTAAGCCGGTAAGCCCCGCCCCCCGCACCGACCCTATGCATGCATTGCATGTTGCCAAGTGTACCGGGCTTAAGCCGGTAAGCCCCGCCCCCATCGCGGTAAGCCACTCCCCCGGCTCAGACGCTATGTATAAGCATTGCGTGTTGCCAACTGTACCGGGCTTAAGCCGGTAAGCCCCGCCCCCATCGCTGTAAGCCCGCCCCCCGCGCCGACGCGATGCAATGCACTGAATATTGCCAACTGTACCGGGCTTGAGCCGGTAAGCGCCCCCCCATCGCTGTAAGCCCCGCCCCCCGCGCCGACGCTATGCATGCACTGAATGTTGCCAACTGTACCGGGCTTGAGCCGGTAAGCGCCGCCCCCATCGCGGTAAGCCCCGCCCCCCGCGCCGACGCGATGCAATGCACTGAATGTTGCCAACTGTAACCGGGCTTGAGCCGGTAAGCGCCGCCCCAATCGCGGTAAGCCCCGCCCCCCGCGCCGACGCTATGCAATGCACTGAATGTTGCCAACTGTACCGGTCTTGAGCCGGTAAGCGCCGCCCCAATCGCGGTAAGCCCCGCCCCCGCGCGCCGACGCTATGCAATGCACTGAATATTGCCAACTGTACCGGGCTTGAGCCGGTAAGCCCCCGCCCCCCGCGGCGACGCTATGCAATGCACTGAATATTGCCAACTGTACCGGGCTTGAGCCGGTAAGCGCCGCCCCCATCGCTGTAAGCCCCGCCCCGCGCCGACGCTATGCATGCACTTAATGTTGCCAACTGTACCGGGCTTGAGCCGGTAAGCGCCGCCCCCATCGCGGGGCATGTTTAAAAAAACAAATGGCGGTGCTATGCCATGAGAAGTAACAGCGGCCCCAGCGCGAAAAATATTAAAGTGTTGCGTCTGCTGAAGAGGTGGCAGTAGGCATTGCATGTTGCCAACAGTACCGGGCTTAAGTCGGCAAGCCCCGCCCCCTGCACAAACCCATTCTATTCAATTCACTATATATATATATATTTTAATGTTTGTTTATGGAAGGAAACCCGAGTACCCAGACGAAACCCATGCAAACACGTAGAACATTAGTGGGATTGAACCCACGACCCCAGCGCTGCAAAGCTACTGCGCTAACCACTGACCACCGAGCTGCCTCTACTGCAATGCCATTTGAATGGGGGCATGTGTAAAAAAATGGCGCTGCTATGCATGAGAAGCAACAGCAGACCCAGCGCCAAAGGAAATAAAGTGTTGCGTCTGCTGAAGAGTTGGCAGTAAGCATTGCGTGTTGCCAACTGTACCGGGCTTAAGCCGTAAGCCCCGCCCCCCGCGCCGACCCTATGCAATGCATTGCATGTTGCCAAGTGTACCGGGCTTAAGCCGGTAAGCCCCGCCCCCATCGCGGTAAGCCACTCCCCCGGCTCAGACGCTATGTAAAGCACTGAATGTTGCCGACTGTACCGGGCTTGAGCCGGTAAGCCCCGCCCCCATCGCTGTAACCACGCCCCCCCGCGCCGACGCTATGCAATGCACTGAATATTGCCAACTGTACCGGGCTTGAGCCGGTAAGCGCCGCCCCCATCGCTGTAGCCCCGCCCCCCCCCGGCGCCGACGCTATGCAATGCACTGAATATTGCCAACTGTACCGGGCTTGAGCCGGTAAGCGCCGCCCCCATCGCGTAAGCCCCGCCCCCCTCGCCGACGCTATGCAATGCACTGAATGTTGCCAACTGTACCGGGCTTGAGCCGGTAAGCGCCGCCCCCATCGCGGTAAGCCCCGCCCCCCGCGCCGACGCTATGCAATGCACTGAATTGCCAACTGTACCGGCTTGAGCCGTAAGGCCCCGCCCCCCGCGGCGACGCTATGCAATGCCACTGAATATTGCCAACTGTACCGGGCTTGAGCCGGTAAGCGCCCGCCCCCATCGCTGTAAGCCCCGCCCCCCGCGCGACGCTATGCAATGCACTTAATGTTGCCAACTGTACCGGGCTTGAGCCGGTAAGCGCCGCCCCCATCGCGGGGGCATGTTTAAAAAAACAAATGGCGGTGCTATGCCATGAGAAGTAACAGCGGCCCCAGCGCGAAAAATATTAAATGTTGCGTCTGCTGAAGAGGTGGCAGTAGGCATTGCATGTTGCCAACAGTAACGGGCTTAAGTCGGCAAGCCCCGCCCCCTGCACAAAACCAATTCTATTCAATATATATATATTTAATGTTTGTTTTTGGGGTATGGAAGGAAACCCGAGTACCCAGACGAAACCCATGCAAACACGTAGAACTTTAGTGGGATTTGAACCCACGACCCCAGCGCTGCAAGGCTACTGCGCTAACCACTGAGCCACCAAGCTGCCTCTACTGCAATGCCATTTGAATTGGGGCATGTGTAAAAAAATGGCGCTGCTATGCCATGAGAAGCACAACAGACCCAGCGCCAAAGGAAATAAAGTGTGGCGTCTGCTGAAGAGTTGGCAGTAAGCATTGCGTGTTTGCCAACTGTACCGGGCTTAAGCCGGTAAGCCCCCGCCCCCCGCACCGACCCTATGCAATGCATTGCATGTTGCCAAGTGTACCGGGCTTGAGCCGGTAAGCCCCGCCCCCATCGCTGTAAGCCCGCCCCCCCCGCGCCGACGCTATGCAATGCACTGAATATTGCCCAACTGTACCGGCTTGAGCCGGTAAGCGCCCGCCCCCATCGCTGTAAGCCCCGCCCCCCGCGCCGACGCTATGCATGCACTGAATGTTGCCAACTGTACCGGGCTTGAGCCGGTTAAGCGCCGCCCCCATCGCGGTAAGCCCCGCCCCCCCGCGCCGACGCTATGCAATGCACTGAAATGTTGCCAAACTGTACCGGTCGTATAGCCGGTAAGCGCCGGCCCCAATCGCGGTAAGCCCCGCCCCCCCGCCGACGCTATGCAATGCACTGAATATTGCCAACTGTCCCGGGCTTGAGCCGGTAAGCCCCGCCCCCCCGGCCGACGCTATGCAATGCACTGAATATTGCCAACTGTACCGGGCTTGAGCCGGTAAGCGCCGCCCCATCGCTGTAAGCCCCGCCCCCCGCGCCGACGCTATGCAATGCACTTAATGTTGCAACTGTACCGGGCTTGAGCCGGTAAGCGCCGCCCCCATCGCGGGGGCATGTTTAAAAAAACAAATGGCGGTGCTATGCCATGAGAAGTAACAGCGGCCCAGCGCGAAAAATATTAAGTGTTGCGTCTGCTGAAGAGGTGGCAGTAGGCATTGCATGTTGCCAACAGTACCGGGCTTAAGTCGGCAAGCCCCGCCCCCTGCACAAAACCAATTCTATCAATTCACTATATATATTATTTTAATTTTGTTTATGGAAGGAAACCCGAGTACCCAGACGAAACCCATGCAAACACGTAGAACATTAGTGGGATTTGAACCCAAGACCCCAGCGCTGCAAAGCTACTGCGCTAACCACTGAGCCACCGAGCTGCCTCTACTGCAATGCCATTGAATGGGGGCATGTGTAAAAAAATGGCGCTGCTATGCCTGAGAAGCAACAGCAGACCCAGCGCCAAAGGAAATAAAGTTGTTGGCGTCCTGCTGAAGAGTTGGCAGTAAGCATTGCGTGTTGCCAACTGTACCGGCTTAAGCCGGTAAGCCCCCGCCCCCCGCACCGACCTATGCAATGCATTGCATGTTGCCAAGTGTACCGGGCTTAAGCCGGTAAGCCCCGCCCCCATCGCGGTAAGCCACTCCCCCGCGGCTCAGACGCTATGTAAAGCACTGAATGTTGCCGACTGTACCGGGCTGAGCCGGTAAGCCCCGCCCCCATCGCTGTAAGCCCCGCCCCCCGCGCCGACGCTATGCAATGCACTGAAATTGCCAACTGTACCGGGCTTGAGCCGGTAAGCGCCGCCCCCATCGCTGTAAGCCCGCCCCCCGCCCGACGCTATGCAATGCACTGAATGTTGCCCTGTACCGGGCTTGAACCGGTAAGCGCCGCCCCAATCGCGGTAGCCCCGCCCCCCGCGCCGACGCTATGCAATGCACTGAATATTGCCAACTGTAAGGCTTGAGCCGGTAAGCGCCCCGGCCCCCGCGCCGACGCTATGCAATGCAACTGAATATTGCCAACTGTACCGGGCTTGAGCCGGTAAGCCCCGCCCCCCGCGCGCCGCGGCGCTATGATGCACTGAATATTGCCAACTGTACCGGCTTGAGCCGGTAAGCGCCGCCCCCATCGCTGTAAGCCCCGCCCCCCGCGCGACGCTATGCAATGCACTTAATGTTGCCCGACTGTACCGGGCTTGAGCCGGTTAAGCGCCGCCCCCATCGCGGGGGCATGTTTAAAAAAACAAATGGCGGTGCTATGCCATGAGAAGTAACAGCGGCCCCCAGCGCGAAAAATATTAAGTGTTGCGTCTGCTGAAGAGGCAGTAGGCATGTTGCCAACAGTAAAACGGGCTTAAGTCGGCAAGCCCCGCCCCCTGCACAAACCCAATTCTATTCAATATATATATATTTATTTAATGATTTGTTTTTGGTATGGAAGGAAACCCGAGTACCCAGACGAAACCCTGCAAACACGTAGAACTTTAGTGGGATTTGAACCCACGACCCCAGCGCTGCAAGCTACTGCGCTAACCACTGAGCCACCAAGCTGCCTCTACTGCAATGCCATTTGAATTGGGGCATGTGTAAAAAATGGCGCTGCTATGCCATGAGAAGCAACAGCAGACCGCGCGCCACAGGAAATAAAGTGTTGCGTCCTGCTGAAGATTTGGCAGTAGCATTGCGTGTTGCCAACTGTACCGGGCTTAAGCCGGTAAGCCCCGCCCCCCGCACCGACCCTATGCAATGCATTGCATGTTGCCAAGTGTACCGGGCTTAAGCCGGTAAGCCCCGCCCATCGCGGTAAGCCACGCCCCCGGCTCAGACGCTATGTAAAGCACTGAATGTTGCCGACTGTACCGGGCTTGAGCCGGTAAGCCCCGCCCCCATCGCTGTAAGCCCCGCCCCCCGCGCCGACGCGATGCAATGCACTGAAATTGGCAACAGTACCGGGCGTGAGCCGGTAAGCGCCGCCCCCATCGCTGTAAGCCCAGCCGCCCCCCCGCGCCGACGCTATGCAATGCACTGAATGTTGCCAACTGTACCGGGCTTGAACCGGTACCGCCCCCCAATCGCGGTAAGCCCCGCCCCCCGCGCCGACGCTATGCAATGCACTGAATATTGCCAACTGTACCGGGCTTGAACCGTAGCCCCGGCCCCCGCGCCGACGCTATGCAATGCCTGACTATTGCCAACTGTACCGGGCCTTGAGCCGGTAAGCCACCGCCCCCCATCGCTGTAAGCCCCGCCCCCCGCGCCGACGCTATGCAATGCACTGAATGTTGCCAACTGTACCGGGCTTGAGCGGTAAGCGCCGCCCCATCGCGGGGGCTGTTTTAAAAAAACAAAAATGGCGGTGCATGCCATGAGAAGTAACAGCGGCCCCAGCGTGAAAAATATTAAAGTGTTGCGTCTGCTGAAGAGGTTTCAGTAGGCATTGCATGTTTGCCAACAGTACCGGGCTTAAGTCGGCAAGCCCCGCCCCCTGCGCAAAACCAATTCTATTCAAATTCACTATATATATATATATATTGTATATTTAATGTTTGTTTATGGAAGGAAACCCGAGTACCCAGACGAAACCCACGCAA